>NW_009909852.1:89511-91844 GCF_000696875.1 Nestor notabilis | reverse complement strand
GGGCCGCTTCTCTCTGGCCTAAAACGACGGTCCCGAAAAAGCAGTGACCCCGAGGGGTGAAAGTGCGCTGCCCTCCACTCCCGCGCTGCCTCCCGCCCCGCTCTCCAGCGACTTGGAATTGGATGGAGGGAGCAGCCCCTCTCGCACAAATCACAGAGTGCGGGGAGGGCGAAGTTTAGATAATTTCTCTTTGCTTTTGCTTTTCATATTCGGCGGGATGGGGAGCAAAGATGAAGCCATTTCTGTGCGCGACCCAGTGAGAGAAAGGGCAGAGATTTCCCCCACTCGCGCGAAGTCGACTTGAAGAAGAAATACCTTTTAAACATTTTAATTTATTTCTCTTTTTTGCCGTGGCGTTCCCGGCTCTATCAATGAGCGTCAACTTTCCAAAGCGCAGCACGAGCCCCACCCCCAAAACCTAAACAAAGGCAACAAAAGAAAAATAAAACAAAAAAAGGAGAGGGAAAAAAAAAAAGAAAAAGAAAAAAAAAGATAAAGAATTAGATTTCGAGGTGTAAAAAGAAATCTATTGAGTGTTTTTGAAGGGAGGGAACTCTGGAGACCTCGCCCGGCTCCGCTCTCACGGAGCCGCATTTCAAATTTGCTTGTAAAAGCAGCACCCGTTCCCGTTGCGGAACCTAAGGAGAAGGAGGTAAAATCTGGTGCCTGGGACCTCCCTCTCAAAGGGCACCAAGGAGAGGGGACAGGAGCGATCAAAAGCACCAGCACTAAAAATCACAGCTTGCGGCTTCCGACTCTTCCCCGTTCAAAATAATAAATAAGCGAATGAAACGACAAAAAAAATCATGTTTCTAATAACAGAGAAGATATTTTCACCAGTATTTTTTAAAAACAGTCTCTCTTTAATTTTTAGCCACAATAGGATATATATTTTGGACCGTCTAAAAGTTTAATTTTTCCACTTCTCTAAGAATTCGAAATTAAAAACCTGGAAAACTCCCGCTGTGCTAGACTGGAGAGTGGGAGAGGGTGACTGCTAATGCCTGAAACCTTAGGAAGAAAACGATGTTTTTCATAAAGCAAAGGAAATCAAGAACAGTTTGAGAAATGATTTTTGGGAGGTTGATAGACTTTAAATAAAGTCCGCCACTGTAATTTGCGCAGTCACTTCATTAAAGCTAAATCCTCTGCGGTGTACCTTTGCTGCTGGGTGAAAATTGATTAGCGGCTCTATAACGGCCACCAAATTCCAGCTTTACAAGACCCAATTAAGAGCAAACTTTACACCTAAAGTGTTTTGAACTTGCCAAATCTCCAGCCATCTAGCGAATTTTTGGGCCTCTTTAGCACATGGAGAGCTCCGAGTTTTTATAGCGTCCCAAAGGTTCAAAACTCCAAGTCGCTCCTCCCGAGGAGCGCAGGGCTGTTCCTTCTGCTGGAGGCATTATCGGTGCGGGTGTGCTTAAGCATTTTTTGAGCGGGAAAGGCTCAAACGTTACACTGTGCGCTGGGGAATTAGGTGCTGTTTTGCGTGTGATAACGGAAACAGCTGTAGCCCAATTTATGTATGTTTCCGCGTAAACCCCCTCAATTTCAGCTCAGGAGGGTCTGAAGGGTTGGAAACCGTTCGCCGCGGGGAACCAAACGCCGTAAGGGAAGAGTAAGGCTCCGCTCTCCTTTCCGCGGCTCTTTCCTGTGTAGGATTTTCCTCTCCGTCCCCAACGCGAGTGACACTCGGCGCCCCAGGGAGGGTTGGGGGACGTCGGTGGGGCGGCCCCGCACCCCTCCGGCGTGGGGGCTTCGCGCCCTCGGTACTGGGTATGTACAAAGAGCAGCTTTGGGGTGGGAGGCAGTGGACACTCGTTCCCCCGTTTTGGCGAAATCCCTCACCCCTAACGTGCGGTTTTCCAGCTTTGCCCAAACCTTTCGGTGACGATATTGGCGATCCCAAATAGCCTCGGGCGTCCGAGAGATTCCCGCCCCACCGCGCCCGCGTCTTCCCGTTTGAGGCGAGGTGGGCAGGCTGGGGGGTGTCGACCCCGGGGCGATAGCGTGGGGGAAAGGTGAGAAAAGCTAGCGGATAAATCTCCCAGGTTTGTAAAAAAACATCTCCCGAGCATCCGAGTTATTTATGTCTCAGCCATGAATCTTGTCGCCAGGGTTAATGTGCTGTTTGGGGGGGGGTCTGGAAGGGGAAAAAAAGAGAGAGAAATAAAGCTGGATTTTAGTCACACGCGGATTTCAATCACGGAGTTGTGAAAAGGAATTGAGGGTTACAGCGGATCTGCCCCTCTTCCCTTCCCGGTCCACTTGGTGGGAGCAGGGATCGCCGCGGGGGCCTCTGGAGCCTCCCCCCGCTGCTGACCGCCGCC
>NW_009909852.1:86149-89488 GCF_000696875.1 Nestor notabilis | reverse complement strand
CCCTTGGCTCTCCGGCTGCGGTATATACTAGAAGGAGGAAGATGATGATGGTGAGGAGGAGGGTGGCAGGGCGTTGGCGGCGATCGCTTCTCTGTCCCCTTGGCAGGTTTGGTTTCAGAGGGCAGCAAAACAATGGGCTCGGATGTCTTCTGGGTATTTATAGATTAAACCTGAGCACCGGAAAGGTCACGAGGGGCCCAGGCATTGCCTCCCTTGATGTATATATTATTTACCATCGTTTACAGCAGTGGCTTTCGCCGGCCCTTTCCTCTGCCACCCCAGGGGCGCAGGGACAGACCGGGGCAGAGCCAAGCGCGTCCCTTTGCCCGTCGAAAGTTTTAGAGGTTTTTTTCTGCCACACTTCTCCCCGCGGACGCGTTCCCCCCTACGGCTGCTCGTTTGGGCGGCCGGGGTCGGTACCCGGTGGGACGCGCTGCATGGGCGCTTCGCGGGCAGAGTAAAACGGTGCGGCTCAAAACGTGTGATTTCTCGGCTTTGCGGAGGTCCCGTTCCTCGCAAAGAAACACGCCGGCGAGTTTGTAAACGAATTTCGCCCATGCAGTTTTCATGTCGCACATCCCACAGGTAATTTTCATTGCATATATTAAAAAAGCTCGCATCCGCTAGAACAAACAAACAATCCCCCCAAGCCCCAAGAAAACCTGCAACAACAAAACAATAAACAAACCAAAACAAAAGACAAGAAAACAAGACATGTTAGAAAGAGTTTTGTTTTTGTCAAGCCGTGAAGACATTGCCTTATGAATTGTTTTTCGTTCCGAATGTTTTTCTGAAGCTACATTAGCGAGCTGCTACGAGGCTTTGCAACGAGAGAAAACAACACGGCACACATTTTTAAACCTACAACGTGTTTATTACAGACGCTTATCTCTAAGATCCGATGGCTTGAGGAAGAGTAAAACCTCCATCTCTTTTACCTCGGTGCGTTGTTATCCTGCCCGGCCCGGGAGGGTGCAGCAGTGCCCACCTCGGCCCCGCTCCACTCCGCAGCGGGGTACCTGCTCCTCCTCCTCCTTCTCTACAGCGCCTCAGGGGCGAGCGGGTTGTAAAAGCAGGAGAAATGGGATTGGTAATACGTGAGTTTTGTTTGTTAATACCACTGCTTCTGAATGCCCATATTGGTGAAGCCCCACTCTTTGAGCAGTGGCTGTTAAAGGCGTGAGTAGGGAGCGACTTAATTTAGTTCCAGACGTAGCTTCTCACTTCAGCTTTTGTTTGAGTACTCGGTGGATGGGACTAGGACTTCAAGAGCTGGCAGAAAACTTTTCCTCGTCTGTTTCCTGAGGTAGGGTGCACTGGTGTACACCGTCCTTTGCACGGACCTTAAGGCTCGCTGGTGAGCAGCGCTCCATAACGAGGTGTAAGGCAGAGGGCATCAGCTTTGCCTTTAGCAGAAGTCCTTGGGATTGGGATTTACTGATGCGATGTCTTTCTAACAAATGTATATGTGACTGGGACTGCATGAATTCATTCCACCTGTTGGGTCATCAGTTTGCCTTCTAAAAAGGGGATGCCAAGCTTAGATCCATTGCTCCCTTGTGTATACGATAGGAGGAAACGTGAAAATCTGACCCTCGTAATGCCTCTGCTTCCCCTGTACTCTGGCCGCAGAGCTAACGTTCTCGCCCTTCCCAGAGGAGGCAGAAGGTGCTGTCCAGATGAGAGCCAGGAGATCCCGGTGGGGACTCGGGAAGGGGTTGCCTTAGTCAAGTTCATGCAACTCTGACCTTGGAGCCAGAGGAGACAGAGAGCGAGAAGGATTTGTCTCTGCTGTAATATGTGTCTTCCTGAATTGGCGAACTCCTGCTGCTGGATTTGTGAAACTCTTCCTGCAGAGAGGTAAATTGCTCACGCTGTATTAAGGGGGCAGGTAAGAGAATAATAGAGACAAACCTTACAGAGCAGCAGACTGCTAGAAAAAGGGCAGCGTGTCAACCTCTTCCATTCTTTTATATGCGTTTTAAATCTGAAGCGTTTTTTACACAGGTTTATTCCATCTGCTGGGAAGGGGAAAGCTGCCGTTTCAAAAGAAGTTTCTTGTCTTTGACAAGAACTTTGGGAGAATCCACAAAGCTTCTGTTACAAGCAAAAGTCAAGTAATTCCGTACAAACCATCAATCACTTCTCCCTCCTCCCACTTGGGACTGAGCGCTTATATCAAATATCAGCAAAGCTAGCCTCTCCTCAGGCAGAAGTGTCCTGCTTTATCTGTATCTGTCTCTAAGGAAAACTGACGCTTTTTTTTCAGATGGAAAAGTTGAAAGATGTCTTCCAAGAGCTACATTCAGGAAAGAACATTTGCATTGTTTTACAACACAGTGGATGCTACTTAAGTCACCTCTATTCACACAGATCACTGTTCCTATTTAGTGTGTTGGATTCCTGTATGAGTCTTTGCTTACAGTCTTAAGTCTTCAAAGGCTAAGCGTGGTTGGTTGGTTGGTTTGTTTTTAAATTTTCTCTTTTTTCCTGCCTTCTGATCTAGATTAATAAGCTTGCATTAGTTTAAAAGAAAAAGAAAAAAAACCCAACAACTAAAATTAGTCTGAGAGCACTAGGGAGATTCTGAATATATTGAAACTGGGCTCAAAATAGCATTTACACCAGCTCTTTTTGCAAGTAAAATCTATTCAGGTGTGATTTAAATCACTCCAAGTGTCCATATCGAGGTCCGTAGTTTATGCTGGTGATGTAAAATCAAGTTCAATTAAAGAAGCTTAAGATTTCTAAAACTGACAACATTTCAAAGATCAACATTGTTTCCTGGAGAGGCTGAACTTGCTGTTGCCTGCTAATGGAATCCCAGGACTTTATGCTAGCTCTTAGCTCCCTGACATCCTCCTGAACAATACAATCGCTTTGCAGTAATGGGGTTGGAAGTGATGTTTAAATCCTGACATCAAGAGCAGGGCAGGTATACATGCAAATGGTCAGTATCTGCCAGCCTGGGAGCTGTGTGACTCCATTAGCAAGAGCAGCATTTCTACCTGGGTGTACAGGGAAAGGCGGACGTCTGTGGGCTTCCCAGTGCTCCAAGCGCCTCGTCCTGCCCAGAGCGGCTCTGCGTAGCAGGGCATTGAAAGATCTGTCTTTTCTGGCTTATTATTCGAAGTAGAGTTTCCACAGGTAACGCTCGGCAACGCTGAGCCAGTTTCATTTCCAGAGAAAAAACAGTGCTGTAGTTTTTTTCTGCTTATTTCCAGTACTGGTTTAGATATGCTACGAATCCTGCATGTTCTGCATGCGGAATGTCTGCTTCCTCAAAATACAATGCCATTGCATTTCTTGTGGTAAAAGCTGTATCATGCTCTGGTGAGA
>NW_009909852.1:67530-86118 GCF_000696875.1 Nestor notabilis | reverse complement strand
GGAAAGATAACATCATCTAATAGTAAGATTAAATAGAATATATCTTTGAAAGCAAATTAGGAAATTTTAAAACTCTAAGAGGAAATGTGGTGCCAATTCAAGATCTAGCAACAATATTCTTGCTGGAGGCATCTTCTAATTGCATATTTTGCAATATCAGAGAACAACGAATCAGTAAATCCATCCAAGAAGTGGCAAAAGCACCCGTTACAATGCTATTTGCAACAAGATTTCCGTATGACATTTGCTCGGTACAACTATTGATCTGACAGTGTTCTAAAGACGGTGAAAGGACCATCTGAGTCACCTCCTGTGACAGTGGGTTGTCCAGTGTTTGCTGTATGTTTGCAAGTGCCAGTTTAGAGCTGCTCGAGTGAAGACTGCACCTAGCAAATGTCTTAGGCCAGCAACAATTGATTTGAAGCAACAGGAATATTCAGAGAAAGGTTTTTCATTTTGAGACTGAGGAGGAGGCATGTAGATTTGGCTGAATCAAAGCTATTTTCGTTTTGTTGTTTTGTTGTTTTTTTTTTTAACTTTACTGAGAAACAGGAAAATGTAGGTTTTGCCCAACCTTTAAATATTCATTTTTGCATCATCAAACTACTTAACTTTTTATGTTATGCAACTATTTTAAAAAACAAATCCCCAAACCTCCTTGTTTAAATATCTAAAAAATATTTAAAACCTAAATTATAACATGAATTTGCAATTACAAAAAGGACACATTTTTGATTTAGATAATAATGAAACCAAGCATTGTGACATTCAAAACTGCTTCCCAGTTTTTCTTCTGACAAGCAAGGTTATTTGCCAATTTCGGGAGGATTTAATAAATTATTTTTTATTTTTTATTTCTCCAAAGCTGTATTTTCTTGGTCAATCCACTATATACAAATAATTTCAGTTAAACTCCTGAATGGTAGAATTCAGTCTCTGCACAGTGGATGGTTTCACTGCACTGCATCTGCACCTGCTCATTCTTCTAAAGGTTTTGCTTCTGGGGAAGGAAATCTTCAGTATTGTTAAATGGCCATTTTCTGCAATGTCCCCATGTGTAGCTCTTGGAAAGGAGCTTGAGAAGAAATTATTGCCAACTGCCTTTAAAAGAACCGATTTACAGTTTCTGAAGAGTACTTAAGCAACTGGTTAAGACCTGACAGAAATCATATTAATAATTAGCATACTTACATGAATGCAGCCACAGCAAAAATGGTTTTAAAATCAGTGGGCCAGGGCACACAGAATAATTATGAATGACTGGCAGTTCTTCAGCTTCACTCAAGGAGTGGGTGCATTCTTGGCTTGCATTAACATTTTTCCCATGACCAATGAATTAACAAATCTGAGCCTCTGCTTTTAGGAGCTTCAGGAAATAGAGAACTCTCTGATCAGAAATCTACCCTGAAACTGAGGGGAAAACTGAAGACACCAGAGTGTCTTGGCTTTTAGTGAGTGAAGAACTGTGCACTGTAGACTTCTTAAGAAGCTGCATCAATTGATAACAGTATTCCTAAATAAGATACCAAAAGTGGATGTTTACAGACAGAAAGTAATTTGAAGGAGAACACATCGTTACATTCAGAAATGTATGGTACATACAATGAGTAGGTTAGGGAGTCTTCAAAACTAGGTTCTTGATGTTTTACCCCTGAAATGCTTGTGGATCAGTTCTGTAAGTCTAAATTTGTTGTGGAAGAAGGGACCTTGGGAATAGATGAAGAGATTCACAGGTAGACTTTTTTCTACCTGCACGTCTCACTAGATTGTCCTCAGTTCTGCTCAGAGGATCCTTTTCAAAGGTCAGTAATTAAATATTTCTAAGTCATCACTTCTGCAAGCATCACTTAGTTTGATGAAGATATTATCCCAGTGTTGCCCTGTCATCCCTTTTTCAGCTTTGCATGTGGATGCTCTTTGCACAGATAAATGCAAATGTAGTTTTATCATGCTTTAAGCAGTCTCCTCAGGGCAAAAAAAGGCATTTCAAAGAACTTCATGGTGCTGATTTTCAAGGGCACAGCTTTTGTGACCTTATTTTCAGTGACATTAAGAAGGTGTAATCGCCACAGAGATCTTGACCTCTTGCTCGATTTCTGCTCTGAAATGCCCTAAACAGACACTGATAGACAGAAAGCAGCCTCCCCCCTCAGCACAACTGTCAGGAGTGGGATAATTTTGACTTATGTACAGGGATTTCTTTTTTGTCTGTTGGAATTCTGTGTTGGTCTGTGTGAGTAAAATAATCATGACAGTCAGGTTAATGCCCTGGGTGATCATTTATATGCTATGGAAGAATCATGTTTTCCTTTCCTTTTTTTACAGTTTTCCTGTAAATGTCCGATAGTGTGAAAACTATCAGGTTGGATCACACACAGGTTTCTGGATTATGCCCATCTTTGAAATTTCTGAGTGCTCTTGCCTTTTTTTGTTGTGTAATACAATAAAGCAGTGCTCTGTACAAGGCAACAGGCTGTTATTTTAAACAGAGAAGTTGTTTTTTACTTCAGAAAACTTAATCTTTTTAATGCCAGAAGGTTGTAGAAAGCTGGAAAAATATAGAATACAGCACACGGCTGTGGCTGCCTAATAGTTTTTATTTTGCTCCAGAATTTAAAAGATAAATAGAAGATTTATTATTTTAGGATTTAGGGGTTTCCTGTGCCAGGCTCCTTGGAGCAAATAAAAAAAGGTCTTCATTTACCATCAAACAACTCTAGCAAAGTCTCCATCTGCCTAGAGGCAAGGCAGTCACGTTATTCACTTCAATGCTTGTGAGTGTTACCACATAAGACTGTAACATCACAGTTCTGTTCTGCAGGTCCCTGCAATGCTGACAGAGCAGCAGAAAGCCTACACTGCCCCGTTAGAGACTGCTCGGCTTATTTTGCACATAGTAATTCTGTTTACTCCATAACTCAGGAAATTGCGCCTGGGCTGGGGAAAGGGAGGGTGGCTGTGGAAGTGCCTAGCAGTGTGCCATTACAGAAATGGACAATAATTAATAGCTTTTGTGAAAATATAGTAATATAATGCAGCTTCAGGGGAAAAAAAACAACGCCTCGTTCTGCTTCTTGGAATGAAAGATTCGATTGTGAAGTGGCTGTTTATTAAAAGTGTTTCAAGACTGATTGCTCGAGTTACATGAAGGTGCTGAGCATCATTTATCCAGGGTAATTCAGGAATAATTGATTTAGAAAAAAGTGGAGAGAGGCTTGACTGAGTACATCTGGGGCACACAGGCAAGTAATCCAGTCTGGTTACAGCCTTTAAGAAAAGCAGTTCAGCCCCAAAAGGGGATGGAAAACATCTGGGGCATTTGTTGCCTCTGTCCTTTTGCCATGTCAGATGCCCTGCCCCTGGATGTGTTGTAAGGCACCCTATGGGCTGGGATGTTCCTGGGCTTCTATAGGTCCTGACTTACCTGTGGGCTAAGAAATGGTACAAGAGGAACAAATCAAATCTAGTAGTGCCGTAGCTCAGCTTGGATGATGGCTGGGTGCCCTGTGTTGCTCCGAGGAGCTCACTTAATAGGGCCAGGGAAATAATGCATCAGTGAATGGACAGGGTCACTGTTGTGTTAGCTTCGCTTTAATGTTGAGGTGTGTGTGTGTACACTGTCCTCCTGGGGATGAAGCGATGGTGAGATCCGGAAGAGAACCAGGCAGAAAGCAGGATCACTGTTGGTAAGGGTAGAGGAGAATGAGGCAGGAAAGGGAGTGGTTCAGGGTTTCATTTCCTACCCACCGGCTGCTCGTGGCACAAAGAGGAATTAGAAGCTGTTTTCAGACTTTTCCCCTGCATCTGGGTACCCTCCTTTCCACCCCTGATTCTCCCAGTAATGAATGGCACAGTTCCTAGAAATGAAACATACTGTTTGAAATAGTTTTTGAAGACAACTTAATACATTACACCAGACAAACATAATCATTTGGTGTAGCTTAGATATGTAAGAGGCCTAGGGGAAAAAAGGGAAAACCTCTCAAATAAGCAGATGATTTCAGGAAAAATAAAAGGATTCTTCCATGGTCTTTGTTCTCCATGGTTTGATACAAAAAAATCAGGAATTTCAGGAAAATAAAAGTAAAAATTCTTCGAGATGAAATATTTTCTCTTACAGTGAACTCTATAGGATTTTAAACCCCCAATATTTAAAATCCTATTTGCTACTTTTTCCACTTTGATTTGGGTCTTCAGCCTTTTTCCAGTCAATAGGTGGAGTTGTTTTAAGTCTATTTTACTGTGCAGCTGCGTTGGCTGTACATTACTAATTTCCATTGTAGATAAAAAAAAAGCTTCAATGCTTTATATTATTACTTTTGAAATTGTCAGTATACAGAAGGTTTTTTATGTGCCTGAGAGAACATGTTGGTCATTATTGCAAGGAGTGTAGTTACTTATTATATAGGTATGCCTAGAGGCATTTTCGAATTGCTAATTAAATTACACATAGCACACTTTTTATTGTTAAGGAAGTAATTAAACATGACTTACGATAACCACTACAGATAATTCAACCATCTCCTTCTGCTCAAAATTTATATTTTTTATTTTCTGTATTTGTGTGTTTTTCCTGGGAATGGAGGGAAAAGGGACTCAGCTTTCCTGCACAACAGCAAAATTGATGGAAATGGCACCCTGGCTACGACCACATAATTGAAATAAAGAATTAAGCTAGTAATAGTTTCTTATTGCAATTATTTGTAGTTGAATGACAATAGTTATTTGTGAACTGACCCATGATCATTTTATTTATGAATATTCAGACAGTTGCAAAGTATTCATGAAATTGCTTTATGGTCCTGAATGAAAATATAAAGAATCTCATCTCAGATAGTAGCATTTAGACAGTGGTGATGTTTGTCTTGCAGATAAAAGGGAAGAAAAAGCTTATTATTATCATGCTCATCTAATGAAGTGTATAATATTATTCTGTATTTCTTTCCTGAAAAATAAGTGTGTTTCTTTTTCAGTCTTTTTTCCCTATTTGTTTCCTTTTTAATTTACTCCAGATTCACAGTTGTAGTATTTTTCACTCATCTGAGTCATGACATTTCCCCTGTAAATCAGGATGCTTACCCAGCTTTCTTTCCAAAGCAAGAGGTGATTCATTGTTAGCACTTGGGCAGCTGCACATACTTAGACCGTTGAATCTTTGGGACAGCCTGATGATCTCCTTTGCTTACGTTTACCAGTACAACGGAGCATCAATTCACATCCAGGATTTTGGGACATTACAGTTGTACAAAGAATAATATTTTGAAGGTGCTGCTGGTTACTCACCTTTTTTCAATAAGACAAAATTCGCACCTACCTTTTACACTGTGTTTGGCGTAATGCCATGTACATACTAAGATGTGATCTTCATTTCATATGCCAGACTTTGCTCCTTTGAGCACAGCAGGTCAAATGCTCTTAACTCATCCCTGGTACTTTTGTCATTAGGGAACAGGGGCTTCAACCAAGATTTTTGATTATTTTGCTTGTGGTCTGAGTTTGACATCATTTAATAATAAATTCAAAGGGCCACTTGATAATATTGAGTAGGAACTCACATCTCAATACAGTGGAAACCCTAATTGAAGAATAAAGAAATAAAGAAAGTAGAGTTTTCTGAAGTAGAACATAGGACTTGGGTTGTTTCACTGCAGGATGAATTGTTGGTGAAATCTCCATTTTAGAAAGGAATATTTTGTGACAAAATATCAGAAATTCCTGAGATATGTTTCCTCTTCCTCTGCCTAAGATACTGGGAGAAAACCCCTTTCTTCTTGTATGTTTTAAAAATAAACAAGGGAACAGAAATCAATCATTTCTCATTTGTGGCTGCAGAGAGCAATCTGAAGCTGAAGGCTTAGTCTGCAGCGTTTGCAGAGCAATTAGAAATAACAGGCTTCCCAATTCAAATTGTTGACTCAAAATGCATCCTGATTTAGTAAGGAAAGCACAGGAATCAGTCAGTGATTGAGTCCCTTACAGAAGACATTTACAAAACTGGAGATCTAATAGTTTCATTTTCTTCAATTAAATTTAGGATACCCTCAAGCAAGCAGCTGAGAATTCCAGCCCATTCTGTCACTCTGTAAGTGACACAGTGACAATGACTTCAACCAAATATCTGATAGTCCCCATTTTTAGTGAATGTAGTTCTCCCTCATTTTTGTTTTTGTTCTATGATTTCTTTTGTTTAAGAACTGGGGAGGTTTTGCAGGGAAGAAATGTCCAGTGCTTTTACCAGTTCAGGATAAATGACTGTCTAATACAGCACAGCGAAGAATTTGGGTTCAAATGCCATTTTGCTTGCTATATACTTTCTCCCCATTGTGTGTATGTGTAAGCCTTTCTATACAGATTTACACTATGTACATGTATATGTTATACTAATAGTATTTTGGAGAGATTTCTTTTTTTTAAAATAAGACTGTAGTCCAATCTTTTTTTCTTTAGTCTAATCTAAATGCCTGCACTTAAACTTTTAACATATTTAAAATACTTTAGAAATACCAATTTTTTCTATTCTCATTTTGCACTTACAGTTTGTTATGGCAATGGGTATTAGATACTAGTGTTGCATTTGATGGCTAGAAAAAAAGAGAATCATGCTCTCTAAGAGGTTTCAGGCATTTGGTAATGATAGCTACTGCCATTCTGCAACGGAACACCTGTTCTTGTATAGGGCAGCAAAAAATACTTTGCTTTTTAATTGTTTTATGCATCAATTTATCCCATTAAGTTTGCAGCGAGTACTTAACGTTCAGGAGTTGAACTGTCTGCTTGTCTTTGGTGAGAACCGCTTGATAATAATAACATTCCCATTTACCCAGGAAATATATTCATGCAACAAGGGTTTCCCTCAGGCAAAAGTGGAGGTGAAATCCCTTTTTAGAAGGGCAATTCAGAAAGTTCCCTGTGTTAAACACAAGTGCAAAAAACTCTTTTAATGAAAGACAGATTGCAAGCGTTTGCCTAAGATTATCACTCTGCTAAACTGAAGCAGAGCAGTGGAAATTCCTGCATCATTTACACCCCATGAGCAAGGCAAGGGCAAAAGCTGGAGGGAAAATATGTGATAGTGCAGGAGCAAACAGCTGTGAATAAGAAAAAGCTGCACTTTCAGTTGCTGAATCTCTTAGCAAAAGAAAATAATAGTTTAGTATAAGCCAAAATAAGCAAGCCCTGGGCTGTGCCATGCCATAATTCCTTAAAGGGACACTCTCAACTTGGATTTAAAATAAATAAAAAAATCAGTTCTGAAGCCCTGCAGCTCCCTTTAAATACTCTGGCATTAAAAAGTGTATAAAACTTTAATTTTTTGGGGTCTTTCTCTCTCTGTGTTTGCAAAGGTGGTTTCTGTTAGCCAGTTTCCTCCTTGCTATCTGAGGCCCTGATCCTGCCAAAATATATGCATGTCCTTTCTTGTGGTGAGACTCCCATCAAAATCCCTCCCAGCAGGAAAGGTGAGCTCACATTTATGTGTTTGTAGGATCAGCGCCTAATTGTAGGGGAAGTGGAAACTGCACAGAGTTCTGTCCATAGCACAAAGTAAACAATAGAGAATATGGAGTAAAATGTATTTTTTTAATACTTCAATTATAGAAATGCTAGATGTGATGTGTAACTCTAGTAAGGGACAGACATTTCAGAAAGGAATGCAATTTTTCATGTTATAAGTACATAGTTTTAAGAAAAAAAAAGCTATTAAAATAGCATGTATTGAAATTATTGTAGTTGTGAGGTGAGGAAACAGGTTCTTTATTTTCATTTTGCATTTTCCATTCAGTGTAAAACTGTCAAGCTCTTTTGTTGCTTGCCATTGAACTCCAATGGGACTTTGCTTTTGTTTCCCTGATGCATGATCTTGTTTTGTATATTTAGCAGGTCTGATGATGGAACTTAAGATAAGTCCATTCAGAATTTGCAGTATTTATCAAGTCACCTTTTATGGTGGCAACACAAGACAGAATGTATGAAACTGTGATCCCTTATATGTCATTTTGCAGAAAAAATAATCTCACTGAAATCACTGGGAGCTGGAAAATGCATCAAATGAAATTTAGACACTTACTTGAACCTAAAAGGTTAAACTGCATTTGAAATTGAAAGATATTATCAAGATTTAAAGCATGATACTGGCATACATGACCATAATTGAAAATTCTAGTCTAGCCATAGTATGCTACCGTTATCTGGTGCTAGAGCTGGTTGAGATAGACTGCAAACCTGCTGTCATCTAAGAACTAGGCAAAGACACTGCACAAAGCTCTATTGGACCCAATGTGAAGAATGGGGATGCTAGCAGACTGTTGGAGAAATTATTGTTCTTTCTGGGTATCAATCTGAGTTGGAGAAAGGTGCTTTGCTAGTTATTACTCGGTTTTTGGATTTCAGTTGTAGGAAAGTTATGAAGAAGAGAGGCCACTTGTGTTTCTCATTCTCTCTCCTTGCCCACTGGTGCAGCAATCTTACTGAGAGCCATTTGCAGAGCACAGGCAAGATGTTAGTATTTAGATCTTTCAAAATGAAATAGGAACAACTGCACTTCAGAAAGATTTTTATAAGCATTTCCCACTCCAAAGGCCTAGTTTTGTTCTTTTTCCGGGTCTTGAGTTCTTGATTCCTTTTAAAGGATACTTCTGTGAAAGAAACCAAGCTTCTTGAAAGCAGCTGGACGAAATGGCTTGTATTATGTCTTGATGGCCTCATCACAGAAACATTAGTTCCTCCTGCCCCTTCCCCAGTGGCTGTGTCCTGTTATCTACCAATAGTTTTCCCTGAATATCCCATAGCATCCCAATTTAAGTCCAGCCAAGCACAAGGTAGCATTTTTTCCATCTGGCTCTTGCCTCAGGATGTTCTGCCTGGATCAGTATATAGAGCAAGTAGCCGAGAGAGTCTCTTAGTTGAGGGTGCCAATTGATTTAGCCATTGATTTTCACAGAATCTGTAGAAATGTAACCCCTTTGAGATGCCTATCCCTCTGTCTTTGAAGCTGACCAGTGAGTCAGTCTGGATCAGTGGGTCCAGAATATTAAGGGGAAAGGTAAAACTGATCAGCTGATGGCCTCCTGTGAGCCTAATTTCATAAGAAATATAGCTAAAATGTTTGATACATAGACAATCTATGTACATTTTAAATCTCAGTGTTCAAAGGAGATACTTTAAGCTAGAGTTATTTAATGCGCTTGTGAAAGGATGATGAAAATATGTTCCACATTTTCACACAGGATTTATCCTTTGTATAGCTTTATTCTTCAACTTTCAGATCCGAGTGCCACTTTAGGAAACAAGTGCGGCTGCATAATGCTTATGCATATACTGTTAAAAGGTGCTGATTATCTGTACCTCTTTGATCCTGACATAGGTCTTTTAAATACATTTCTTCTCCTTTCCCATAATATGTGGTAAAGTGAGAGATACCTTACAAAATGCTAATTGTTAGCAATTAGTGGACAAATTAACACCAGAAGATATAAAAAGAATGTCAAACCTGCTGTTTCAGAGATTGCAGATTCACACAAATGTTGGTAAGGTGCTTTTCAGACTTGCTTGGCAACTTGGTTTAAAGGATATAGTGCTTTGTGATGGCGAGGGCAGAGGGATATGGACAATGGGAAACCAAGCTTGGCCCCAAGTCCTGCTACTTACCTGCTGCTTGACCTTAAACCAGACTTAGGCCATATCAGTTTTGGTCATCTTGTTTAAGCTGGTATTTGAGTGTTCAATGAATGATAAATAAATCTATGTGTATGTGAGACCCATTATCTGATATCTAAGGTACACTTAAATATGGTGAAAGATTACCATTTGAATGCAAAGCTTTAGTCTTCACTGTTGTTTTGAGAAGTTCAGTGTATTTTAAACTGCTTTATTAAAACACTTCAGGGTTTTACGAATGTCATTTTACCTGCTTGAGTTTTTCAGAAGGAGGTTTGGGTTGTTTCATGTTCAACAGATGTACTGTAATGTCACCTTAATGCTGACTCTGACAAACCATTCAGGAGCATTTTCCCAGAGCCCGCTGCACCTTACCCACTGCCCCTTCCTTTGGGCTGTTTTAGAAGCCCTGACAACTCGGAAGGAAATGTTTCACCTTATTTGGTAAATGTTAACATTTTTGTCATGCTAATTAATACGTAATTAATCTTTTATAATTTTTTCAGTGGTTCGATATTAAATAGTTACATCTGCAGAGTATTGACAGAATAGTTAGAATCTCCGTGGCAGGGAAACCCAGATTAAGAGCCCATTTACCACATAAGACTAATTTAAACCCTATATTAAGGGTTTTGCACAGTTTGTTGCTGCTTGTGTGGAATACTGGGTATGAATTTCACCAGAATATTTATAGATGCAACATTCCTCCTTTGTATCACCATCTGCTCACCACCTCTGTTTCTCTAGCTGAGTTTCAGGGTCTGTACCAATGTCAGCGGAAGCTTTAAAATCTGCCATTAAAATAGCAACAACAGCAGAGATCTGCTGTTAAAATAATAGCAACAACATCGCTCTGTGGGATGCTAGGGAACACATGACTATGGACGGGCCTGATCCAGCATTCCTTTTGTTCCCTGGGAGCTTTTTTGGGGAAAAAAAAGGAGGAAAAAAAAGAATTCATGGGCAGACTGCATTTGTGCATGGATAGATGGAAATGTGGAACTACTTTTTCCCATTGTCCTTCTAGCTGAACACTGGGGAGAGAGTGGAACAATGCATGGAAATGCCATAGAGAGATTGTAAAGAGACGCTCAGCAGATGAATTCAATATAAAGAGAGCTAAACCCACTGATAATGTTAATATACATTTTTCCAATGACTCTCCATGTAATTGTGACTGAGCCAGCTTCAACATATATTACACTTAATGGTAGCAGGATTACAGTTAATGGGAACAGTCCTTATATCTGATACCAGTGGGACTGAATTTATGGGTCATGTGTGAAACACCCTAAAAACACAAGTACAATTGTGAGCAAGAAAACAAGATGTGCAAATTAAAGTAATAAATACACATTAAATGTTTGGCAAATTTTTGTTTGTAAGGGAAAACCATTGTGGCAACACAGTCCATGATTTTTTTATTTATTTTTTTTTTCTTTACAAAATATCTAGGTGGCCAGTGATACAGCAGAAGTTGAGAAATGTTTCTGGATAGCATTTCAGCACATGCACACATCAAATGAATTCTTATCATATTCAGCAGCACAACTTCTTATCATAGTTCTATGTGTTTGACAGAACTTCAGAGACGGGTTAATACCTGATACGAAAATAAGGTTGTGGTGACTAGTATGAAAAGAAAAGATGATCACAGTGATCAATAATATATCATGAGAAGCTTTACTTTTCATGTTTTCATGCTGCTTTGATAAAAAAATATAATGTAAGGCTTTATGGAGGCAATCATAATGTGCTTTTTTGAGCAGAGGGAAACTAAGGGCTTTAAAATTGCCTTTTTCACAAAAGAAGAATTTAGGAGGAACAAAGCTAACCATAATAAAAGGGTAAAAAGGACAAATCCTCAAGACAGAAAGTGCCTTTGGACTATTTCTTACCCATTTGCAAAGGATATTAACAGTGAAAATCAGTGGGGTGTTTTGGGTGCCTGGGGTGGGATAGGGCAAAGGACATCTTCTCTGGTGCAATAAAACCTGTGAATTCCCATCCTTCAAAAAAGAATCTTACTGTAATCAGTTTACATATACAAGTAGAAGGAGATTTGCTGATTTTTATGCAACTATTTGATGAATAGCTAGGCAGAAAACCAATTTTATTTCTTGTGCTGCAATCACTGCGAAGTGTAACGCTCACTGGAAGAACCATAAGAAATAAAGTTTGGAGGACCAAGACTATTATTAACATCAGCTGCATGTCAATGAAGTGACTACTTGTAAAATATTAGTGTTAATTGATAACAAGTCATTTCCAAACAACAACATTGTTATTGGTAGTGTTCAATCTCTAAAATACTCAATACTAAAATATTCTAAAATCTTGCACAGCTATTGCATGATCGAAATGTTTTGTTTCATGGCATAGGAAGAATATACACAGCATTAACTAAAAAAGAGCAACACAAAATGGCAGCATATTAAACAATAAATAGATGTTTTAACAAAGGTGAAGAGTAGAGGAAATACCATCTTTGTATGCAACTTTATTTCCTCTTACCTTGTGCAGGATTTTTTACCTTCTTCCCTTACATGTTCAGAGAGAGATGTTGGTTAAGTGGAATAACAGATGCAGGTGGGAACTGCTAGCATTTCTACTGTCAGAGGAAAAAGGCTGCTGCATTTTGTTTCTATCATCTAAACTGTGCGAGTCTGTCAGTAAGACTGTGGAAATGAACAGGAGACCAAAATGAGAGGGGAAAAGAAGAGATCTCCATAAGATAAGGGAACCCAATTTATTATTTTTAATGACAGGCATATGGAAGAGACACATATACCACAGCAATAACAAGAAACAGTCTCCCATTTAGTAACTGTAGAAGATAGCATTTATTTTTATGGCAGGTCGAGAGCCCAATCCACAAAACAGATGAAACTTTGCTTTCATGAGCTCAGCAGGCCAGACCCATACCATTCAAGTCATGACTGCAGTTGGACTGGTCTTTGAAGTTAGATGTGTCTGTCTTTGCTGTATCAGGCACGTGAAGCCCAAGAACGTCAGGGGCAAAAATCTTTAAAAGATTACCATAGAGAAAAGGGGAAGTAGCATAAATGAAAACAAAGACAAAATCCACATTCTTGTGGCTATAAATCAGTTCCAGTGACCTGAGTGAGTTTTCCCTTGTTGTTACTTTGTGAGGCTGACCCAGAAAGACAGAAGCACAAATATGGTAGCCAAGTGGGCAGAACAGCAGTGAGATAGGCATTATCTGTGTAATCTGAGATAAATTTCTTTTATTTTTGTTCAGTAAAAGTAAGAATTGCACAGACAGGGCAAGCCATACAGATGAGGTCAGGCTGGGCTGCATGTCTTCTGTGTGCCCATGACTGCCTGTCAGTAATCCACAAGAGCTTGAGACACGAGTTTGAGGCTTTAATTTGATCTTGCATATCTAGTGCCATTACTTCCTTGGTTTATTAAGACATCGTAGGATCTCTCTTACTCACTCTGGGATTTTTCAGAGAAGCAAATTGGGATGAAATGTGTAGAAGGCGGCTCCTGGCCAGACACGCCTTTTCTGTCCTATCCTGCCTGGGTAGGAAAGAAGTATCCATCATGAAAACAGTTTATTTGGGTACATCACCCCTGCTCCTTCTTGCTTATTCCTGGCTACTTTAAGCTACTCTCTGTTCAGCTCATTTCTTACTATCTCTTCCCCAACTGTCCAGCTTCCTTCCCCCTTTTGCTTCAGAATCCTCTTTCTTTGCTTTTCCCTAGAAAACTCACCATCCTCATACTCTTAGACCATCTTGCCTACAGCAACATTACGGCTGATAAATCTTTCCAGATGCTGTCTGGCACATGATTACCAGGCCAGGTCCTTCCTAAGATATTTATCTTCCATTAAGAAAAAAAACAACAGCCCAACAAAAAATCAAGGACAGTTTTCTGTTTAGAGAAATAAAAAAACCCAGACCAAAACACAGATAGAACATGCAGGAATTGCAAAATAAGATATTTAAGATTCACAAAAACATTAATGTGATGTAATTCACATAACAGAAGAATTGCACCTGTTAAGAAGTGTAAAGAAATGTAGTATGTGAATAATACATGTGCAATATGTAAAGAATAATATTCATAAAATACATAATGGCTAGTGACTTGGGCTTACTATGTGGCGAATTTCTGCTTTTCCTTTAAGTAAAGAACAGAACATGGATTTACAAACCCTTTTTCCTCTTCTGCCTAACTTCTGAAAATGTGACCTAACAAGGTTCTCCATCTGTTACCAAGGCATCCCAGAATTAGCAGGCTGTCTCTTTAGCTAGGCAAGGAGAGGGAAGCTCTGGTATCTTCCACATTTAATCGTTTAACGCTTAGGATCTCACAGCAAGAGGGATATCCTCTCTTCCTTCTGCACCAAGTGAACTCCATGCAAGGAGCAGGCAGTAGGGAGCCCAGCAGGTCTGAGGGGATATTGCTGTCTGCTGCAAGGGTTTGTGCTCTGGTGAGGTCTGCTTATAATGTTTGGGTCCTTGGCACAAGCCAGGATGACAGAAAAGGAATTTGCATCTCAAGAGGTTCTCCAGTGGGAAAAGTCACTGCCACAGAATATACATTGAATTGCAACTGAGACAGAGACATAGATAGAACTGTCTTTTATTAAAGCTGGTTTTGAGCAAAACATGCCTGGAAGATGAGTAGCTTATGTGTTCTTCTCGTTCCCTATGCTGATGAACCTATTTCTCCATTAAAATTACATCTATTTTAGAAATTATTCAATTTTTCCTTGAGTTCATCTATGTGAGTTTCTTAAAAGAGCAAAAAGGTCAGATGAGAGCTCTTATACAGTATTTGCTGATTGCTATTGCTGACTGAAGAGAAGAAATCTTACTTTATTATCACAGATCTTTTCAGAAGATTTGATACCTTCCTCAGAAAGAGTTAATCTAAATGAGTGACAGCTGTCATAATACAAACAAAGCTACACATTATATTGAGTGGAGAATTCTTTATGTGCCACTCTTTCAGCCCTGTAAGATTTCCCATGGTGGGAGGCCTCAATAGTACAGAGCTGTTTGATTTTTTGCTCTGCCAGATGAAATACATGACAACAGCTTTTCAAGGCTTTAAGGTGCTGTCTGGTACACATACAAGTAGTGAAAAAGGAAAAGAATGTGAGGGAGTATAATAATTTTCTTGATTTTTCTTTTAGCACCTCAGAAATCTCTGTTCTTTTTAATTTTAAATTTTTTTTTTAAATAAATTTTATGTTTTGGACCAGATTAATACACCATGTCATATTAAAAGACCTGAGATCTAGATGTGTCTCATTGAATCTGGTTTTGTATCTGACCTTTTTTTGGGAAATGCAGAAACCCAGACCTTTTTATCTTGACTAACCATTTGATGTGTAGAAGCTGAGCTATACCTGCATGTTTGGAACACCACTGCTTATGAGGCATTCTGTGCTGAAGCTTTCATAGAGTTATCACTCATTCTCTCTGTGGTCTGCCCCCAGTTGCATTATTTTGAGAACTCTGCTTAATTCTTCTTGGCCAAAATGAACAGCCATCAGCTGCCAGCAGGGCCTTAGCAACTGCCTTCCCCTTGAAGACATTCAATGCATTAACAGATGAGCTGTAGGATCTTCAAAGAGCATAAGTGCAAGTCATTAGTGTATCTTCAGAATCATATTTCTAGTGCCATGACTGGTCCCTGTTATTGAATTAAATACATTTCTACATCCAGAGACAAGTAGTCCAACCTGTAGAATTTAAAAGCATTGCAACTACCTGGAGTTTAAAATTTTAGTTTATTTGCTTTTTCCAAAAGAAAAACTACCTCTTCTTCGCATGATCTTGATAAATAGGTCAAAGACATTGGATTTGGTCATAAACACATCTGTTCCTGCTGCTTCGTTTGCATTCAAACTTTCGATGACAGTACTCGCTTCCTCCTTTTAAGTGGGTTATCCAAGAATTCTGTATTTTTCTTGTGGTTCTGTGGGAAAGGAGTCCTTAAAGCACTTTAAAGCACTTATTGGCTTTTGGAGACTTGACCTGCAATCAATAAAATCTTTTGGTCTCAAATCACCCAGCATCTCTTCTCAACATGTTACCAGATGTCCCTTGCTGTCCCTTTTGAAGAAACTGCCATATTATCTGTGTTATTTCTTTTTTAAGTCTGTCCACCATCTTTTGTTTATATAATGTTTTAGTTTATGCATTTTTAGACCTGTTCTGTTTAACAGATTTGCAGGAAATCCAGTCCCTCCAATCCTTGTGGATTTATGCATTTTTAAACAAAACCTGTTAGTACCTTTCTGCTTATCTCAGACTGAAAGGGATCCACCAGGCTTTTTTCTACACTGGTTCTTGATTTTTTTAAGATGTAAAGCTTTACTGGTAATTTTACCATTTATCCTTGCCTTACAAGCATCTCATGGAGTTTTCTTATCTCAGTGAGCTTACTGTTTTCCTTTAGGTAACTCTGAAAAAGCTACAGATACTTGTTTTGACCTAAGTTACAAGCAGAGTTCCCTCCAGTTGCCATCAACATACTTTGGTTTAAATTTCAGTCTTTTAAAATTAGGCATGGGGAGTGAGGATACTGACTGAGTACATCCAGAGAGATCAAAGTAACAGGATTTAACAAGCTACTAGTAACAGGGAACACATCAGTGCCTGAATATGCATCACATGGTTGACAACAGTAAGAGCATCCCTGAATTAAGAGCTTACTACTTTTCGAACATTACCAGCATCTAACAAGGATACTAACTTTAAGTTACCTTATATGCAAATCCTGATCACCTTGGTGTATTAAGGACTGGATTTATGAGCTGACTATAACTGTCTTGTCCTAAATTTTATTTAAAATTATTATTACTTTCATTTAAAAAGAAGTTGAAACGAAAGAGCTTGTCCCTGGATGGACCAGTATGGATTTTCAAGTTACCCTTTCAGAGGACTTTGATCAGAATATATCTGCCATCTTCAAACGCCAGTCTTTTAGGATGAAAAGGAGGTATTTGGCTAATAAAACTGCCACCTCTTTTCCTTTTGATGGCCTGAAGAGCAGTGTGGTGTCTGTTCTCATATTGCATCTCAAGCAGCTTTCACTGTTGGTCTGCAAAGGAGCTTCTTGTAATTGTACTGTAGTGTTACATTTTTTTTATTGCTTATAAAACTTGTTGGTTTGTCTGTTCTATTGGCTTTCTAGCTGTTGCTTTTCTCAAATTTAAACTTAAAGGCTGTTATTCTATTCCTTTTAGCTGGAGCATTATACACAATTCAATGCTGCTGGTTGCAGTAGCAAGTGCCCTGTTTAATTGGTAGAGGAGATGTCAAATCTTCATATAGCTTTTCAGGCGTCTTCCTATACTTTGTTCACTTCCTTGCTTCCTGTGTTTCATATTCTATACTGCTGCCCTAACACTGGGTTAAATTTAGCCATTCTGAATCTCTCCTGTCTTAAATAGCTAATTTTTACCCTTCTGGGTCCCCAAGCACTGCTGTGCCCTGTGCCCTTTGTAGTACAACTGTGAATTTGAGGGATCAGAAATTACTTATTAGGAGAAGGTACTGACCACTGAAATGGAAGGTGCTTGCAAGATGGAGATGCTGACAGAATAGGAAAGAGAGGGTGTCAGTATTTTAAGATAGGTCCTTTGCTGGCCTTGTCTGACAGCCTACACAAAAAAGCAGCTGTTTGCCTGTGGATCTGTGGCATATAATCCAAATAAAAAAAAGGACAGTGTTTAAAACACTGCCTGAACCCAAGTGGCAATGTGCCCCATTCACAATGGTTTCTCTGCAGGTTGAGCACCCGCTGCCAAGAGGAGGGTGTCCATGAGGAGCTTTATTTCATACATATGGAGGGGGCCTCACCATCCAGGATAACTTGGCAGTGCAAAAGGCTTTGGGTGTCCCCAGAGCTTTTGCTTTCTTTGAAAGTCAAGGCAAGGAAGGCACCCTGCCACGCTAGAGAGATTTCTGCTGCCCAGACGGGGGAAGTGCTGCTTGTTATTAAGTGTCTTGAAACTGGGAGCAGTTGTGAAAGCATGTTTGAAAGCAGGATATGCTCTACAGTAATATCCAGGGCTCATAAGAGATTTTAAAGGAGTTTAAAGAGGAAATCGGACCTGATCAAGAGAGCTTGAAGATGGTAATTTAACAGGGGAACTCTATACAGTCTGAGGGTGTTGCTTTCCTGTGTATTGATTTTTCTGTGATTCTGAACTAAAAAAAATGCATTAGGATATTAAAACCAGAGCTTCTGGGATATGGTTTGGATGAAATCATGAAGTGGGAGAATGTGACAAATTTACCCATTCAAAGCCCAGTGAAAGCTTCTCCTTAAAAAGTCACATCAAAGCCATAAACACTGCAAGATGTAAAGCATGACAAATGTGCAAGTAGAAAAATACCTCTCTCTGTTTTTTCCTTCTGAGCCTACAGAGGAGAGTACAGAATAAGCTAGAATAGTAAATGCTCTGGGATGCAATAGCGAACAGCAAAGCAACCTGATTCAGGACCTAGCGCAAACATTAAATTACTCTTGCCATCTTTGCTGCATACCCATCTATTTGAGAGCTCTCTTTAGTATGGAAGGTGGTGCAGACTTGTGCTTCTGATAATGCTTCTGTCAACAGAGATCCTCTGGATTCATGCCAGTGATGGGGGAAGGTGAAGGACGTTATGGATTTTGGTCCACCTGCATCAGAGGAAAAGGAAGTTGCTTTACCTCTCAGGATATTTTCAGCTTTATCTATGATTCAAACTTCAGCTAGTTTTGAAGCTCAGAGTTGCTGAATGGGGTACAAAACTTACCAGTCTTATGATGTCTGCATCCTCTTTATAGTGAAACTCAGAGGCCTTTTGGCTTTCTAGCTTGAGCAACATTCTTTCATAGTAGTGGCTTTTTATTTTTAATACAAGTGAACACAAGTACATTATGTACATTGCAGATCAA
>NW_009909852.1:34376-67499 GCF_000696875.1 Nestor notabilis | reverse complement strand
GCAGGAATATTCTGCATACCACAAGGAGCATAGACTGAATAACTTACTGATGGCTCCTAGTGACCTTTGTAGGATTTTCTTAGTATTATGCTGATTAGCTATAGTATTTTACTGTCTTCTACCAATACATTAGCAGCTTACAATTTTCTTTTACAATGAAAACTGATATTCACTGTTTCTGTATTTGCTATCATATATTATTAGGGAAAATGCACATGTTGAACTTCTATTTTTTTTTTAAATTTTAATACTAAGAGAGTCAAAAACTTACACAGACAATGGGCTGTGAAGCCTTCTTGAAGTCATCATCTTTATCCAAAGCCAACAGCCTCTTCATTTTTCAGTGCTTTAATACAAAAGCCTGTAAGTTCAGTGAGCACAAGGGCTACAAGAGTTATTTCTTCTTAATGAAATAATCTGAGACGCCTGTAGCTTTATGGCATCCTTGTGTGGAGCAAGGAACGGTCTTTGGCCCTAACAACATTCTTAGTTACTTTGATGAAAATCCACGGAGACCCGCATACCTTCTAATGATGATAAGTAACAGCAGTTTAGATATGTGGAGTTTAAGGACCAAACAGACCATTAAATTGTCTCCTTACCTTTCCATTTATCACAGATTGTAGCATCTTACTCAGTCACCTTTTAATTTGGCTAAAGAGTATCTTCTAGAAGACCATGTAGGCTTTATCTGAAAGGTTCAGAAGCTAGAGCATTCAGCCCAGCCTGCAGCAGGAGATATCACCTCACTGCTAAGAACACATGTTATCTTTCCCTCAGAAAAGGGCTTCACCTTCCTGCATTGCTTCTCATCATTCCTTCCTCCAGGAAATTAAAGAATTCTCTTATACTTCATGATTTATATTGTAAGCATATTCCTGCATTGTAATAAACTCACCCTTCCTTTGGTATATGAAACAGGCAGAGCTCCTTTTGTCTTTCTCTGTAAGACAGTTTTCTCCAAACTAGAAGGAATTTTGCTACTTCTTTTCTCTATGCCACTGAACTTTTAAACACCCTTTAGAAAATACATGCAAACGACTGTATAGAATATTCCAGTAGTAGTACTGCTACTTCAAAAACCTTTGAAAATCTAGATTTAATCCCGCTTAATAGTCCCCAGTTTAAACAGTTATTTGTTTTTTTCCAGAGCATTACACTAGGAGTTTAGATGGTGATTCTTGTCACTGTGACCCGCCCCCCTCCTTTTAGACACACCACTGTTCAAAACGCAAGCATCAGTTTGTAGGTTTGGCTCCCATTCTTTTTCCTAAATATGCAAGTTTGCATTTGTCTTCTTTAGCATGCCCTGTTTAACAAGATTTATATTCCATAGAATTATGTGGTGTAGCCTTATTTATATCCTTATTCTTCAGTTATTTTATGAATGGGATCCCTTCCTGGCTTTCACATTCTTCTTGCCCAGAAGGAGCACCAGGCTCGTCAGCAGAGCTCCCCTGTTCATCTCATTCGCTTCATACTGACACTGTTCTAGTCTTTCAGTGTTCCCCTGCATTTCCAAGATACATCCAAGACCATCACAGCAGGCCAGAGGTCTCTTCAGCCAAGTCTCTTAGAATTGTTATGTACAAGTGGTTTTGGCCTGCCAAGTTGAATATGCTTACTCCTAGGGGACTGATCTGAATTTATGCAGCATCCTCCTCTGTTACTAATAAATATAAATGTTCTTCATCATTCTTACATGGTGCTGTCTTACTTCTGAGCCCCAGACATGAGTAATTGTTATTTTGTATTTATATTAATGTATCTGAGTGCATTGATCTTATTAATTCAGCATTCTTAGTTTTACAGGCTACAAGCTGATATTTATTGCTGTTTTCTGATGAAGAATGTTATGCGTGTAAATCCCCTGGTACATTTAACACTTACTAATGCATACTTCCTTGCTGGTTTTGGCGAATTCCCTCGACTCACTCAAATAATATAAAGCTCTAGCCAAAATTGTCTGTTTTACCCACTGCTTCTGTCATGCTATGGTTTCCTGTGGACCCTACCTTTTTTCCTCTGGAATTGTATTGGGACATTGAAATAAGTCACTTCTAAACACAAACACACTTGCGCTTTTAACCAGCTTTCGGGTCAGGCTTGAGAACACAATTTGACACTTTAACTGTTAACCGCAAAAAGTGCTAATCTTCCACCCACTCCCTCAAGCAAACTATTCTTGTGAAAGTGATTATCTCAATGGAAGCACTTGCACCTGCTATCAGGAAGTCTTGGTGCATGCTAATAGTTTGCTGTAAGACTAGAATTGCAGCTGCTTCGAGACAGGAGGGTTTTAGTCCTGCTGTCATTCATGCAGACACAGGGCTTCCATTATTTGGTCTACCAAGTTACCCCCATTGTGTGGCAGGGTTCTGCCTCCATCTTCAAGCTCTGGAGGCGATCTTGATGTTTGCTCTATTTACAGAGCAAAACATCGATTCCATAGGTTTGAATTCTTCTGAGCTTGCTCTTTCTACCTGGAATTGGGAATCAGAGTACCACTATAATTGCATACATTTAACCACTTATGGGTGGGAATCATTTTTCTTCAGGTCAGTGTTAGAAGAAAATGACAGTATGTTAATGTAAGTGATGTATGTTAATGTCTCCTCAGTCCCCCCCCAAAAAAAATTGGTGAACAGAAATTATTTCTGACATTCAAGAAGCTTTCAGAGGCATGGACTGAAAAATTGCAACTACTCAGTGTAAAGAGGAAAGACAACAGTTCCCAACAAAGGAATAGGAGGCTGAAGGTCAATTTTTACAAAAACAGGGAGAAAGATTCAAGAACAAAATGCCTGGTGCATGTAGCAGAAATCACAGCTGAACTGAGGCTCCATGTTATGTTTGCAGTAAAAAATGCAAAACATGCATAAACCACATAATATAG
Source organism: Nestor notabilis (assembly GCF_000696875.1). Taxonomy (NCBI): domain Eukaryota; kingdom Metazoa; phylum Chordata; class Aves; order Psittaciformes; family Psittacidae; genus Nestor; species Nestor notabilis. The sequence continues at coordinate 64,603 of NW_009909852.1, read as the reverse complement.
TCTTTTCCCACATGAAATTGTTCAAAATCTTGGTATGTGACTCTGTGAGACATCACATTATATAAGTCACAGAGTCACAGGATGGCTGGAGTGGGAAGGGACCTCTGGAAATCACCAGGTCCAACCTCCTGCCAAGGCAGGGCCACCTAAAGCAGGTTACACAGGGAACGCGTCCAGGTGGGTTTGAATGACTCCAGAGAGGGAGACTCCACAACCCTCCTGGCCAGCCTGTGCCAGTGCTCTGCCACCCTCAACAGAAAGAAGTTCTTCCTCATGTTGATGTGAAATACTTCAATGGGTAGCACCATGGTCTCTATTGTAATCCCAGAGAGCCATTGTGAAACAGACTGTGCTTGCTTTTTTCTCAGGGGTGCTCTGCTTTACTTTTCAAAACTGGACTGAAAATAGTTCAGCTGTTTGTAGAGACTAGAGGAGTGTCCAGAGAGCAGCTTACCCATTCCATACCAGAAATGTCCCCCCTTTCCTGCAGGCCTGTTGGTTGGAACAAGAACTGGACATTTTGCAGAAGGATATTTCCATTCCACTCAGATTTGGTGCAAATTGCTGCCGGCTCATGTTTATTTCAGGTTTCTCTAGGCTTGTCCCATGAGCATCCCGCTTTGGTGACCCCAGCCATACAACCCCTTCACCCTGACTTGGGAAGGAGCTTGGGAAGATGCAGCAACAGCAGGGACAACTACTCCTATTACTCCTTTTTCCTAGAAGAAGGCAAGAACTAAAGAAGGGGAAAATGGGTGACACCAGATCTTCGTCTGGTTTGAATTGGATGCGTATCAGTGCGTATGAATATGCATATATTTTAATTTGTACAGAACACATAGACACAAGGAAACAAATGTTTTTTCTGAGATTATTTCCTTTGCTTCATTAAAAAGCAAACACTTCCCAATCTCCTTCCACGTAAAATACATCTCAAAACATGGCAGTGTCTTTAGAAACAGGCATATGTTCTGCTCAAATTCACTTATTTCACTTAAGAACAGCATATCCTAAAACTGATCCAGAATGATCACAGCACACACCAGCATTAGCTCATAAATCATGAAAGGCAGCATGACCAAAGTATTTTCTCATCTTCCTTAGCCATTAGAAATACACACAGTGTAAGAGGGTGAAAATCTTTATATTATCAAGTCAGATGTAAGGGTTCCTGAGTCTACCGGAGTGATTTACTGTGGGCAATGAATGAGGCTGAGGACAGCAAGAAAAAAACTTCCATTTTACAGAAGCACACATAGATCTGCCACCTCCAAAACCTCCAGAACTTGAATATTGTCCCAATTCTTTCTGTACACACTGTTGATATATAGGTGACTTGGTATGCAAGTTCACAACAAGGTGGTAAGAGATGGTGAAAATAAAGCAAAAAACTCTTAAAAGGTAAATCTGGGGAAAAGTCAGATATCCAAATGTCAGGGATATGGGACAGCAGGAGCAAAAAGCTATACATGGATTTACACTGATGAGAAGCTGGACTGGTCTGATGCCTTCCTACAGAAAACATACAGGCACAGTGCATTACCAAGTGGACTATAGATATATGGGAGACAGTGCAGAAAGGCTTTACAGACTATATATCTGGTCTATTGGAACAACTAATGATTCTGTACAAAAATCCCTCTCTGCTGTTGCTTTTCCAATGATCCTCGTGACTTGGGCAGTGAGTGGGTTGGAGATGAAATGATCTGTTTCGGCAGCTTACAACTTGCAGTCTTCCTGTTGGACCTGTCTTCCTACTGCCTTCATTCTGTGCAATTAGCTCATGTGACAAATGGGCTTCTGATCTGCTGAAATAAGTTGGAAGTATATACAATCAGCATCACAGATGACAGGGTTTAAGGACTCTTTTAAATAAATATAGTCTGTTACAGTTTCTCTTCATTGACACAGTTGCTAGGTACTCAAATACTTACTCAGAAGCTCCTGAAACCTTTTGAACTCTAATGGTAATACTTGAGGACTTTGTTACAGAAGGATATGCTGGAAAGTTAATACGAAGTGATTTTTAATGTATTAGCTAATTTACATGGAAATTATGAGTATCGTCATCTGTAGAGGTGAAGTGAGTGAAATCAGGTCAGGGTCATCTTAATTCTCAGTGGGGATTTCTACTTAACTGGCTTAATGTTTTTTAGAAAATGCACTTTAAATTACCAGCTTCACTGGATTAGTCTAGTTTTCCTGGATGTCTCTGTGTAGATAGCCCCTTGAAGAAGAATTCCTGTAAACGTGGTAAGTTTTAAAGTTGCATGAATATTTTTTTTCCAGTTATCTTGAGATTGGCTTAAAAAATAAAGAGATGACAATGTAAAGTGAGATAATTTACTTTTCACCTAGCTTGGAGAGTTCCCTGTAAGGTTTAGTATTGGCTTGCTTAACATTGCTTAAAGAATTCTTTCTTAAAGGTTCTATTAGAACCTGTCTAACGCACAAGAAGGAGGTCTTCAAAGGGTGGCTAATGTAAGCAAGAAAGAAATCTCCTCAGACTGCATGGGCTGGAGGGAGGAGGCTAACTGAGACATTCTGCAGAAAGCCCATCTTTTGGAAGTGCAGTTTGCTGTAGGAAATCCTGATCAAGGATGAGAAGCATGAAAATCACTGATATTAACATGTACAGAAGTCTCCATGTTGAAAAAAAAGTCATCATGGAAAGGAAAGTGGTATGAAAAATAATGTCATCATAACATCAGTGGAAAACAGGGGGTTGGAAAGATTGAAGAGGAAAAATACTCCTGTATAAAGGAAGCATCGGGAAAGCATAATTCAGGTCACACTGACTATGTAAGAATGACTTATAGAGCAAAAGCAAACCTGAACTGGAAAAGTTTTTTGTACTAACTGTACCAGTTGTTGCTGATGGCTTAAAATTGTAAGTCAGTTTTAGTTAATATGTTGCTAATTTTTCCCTCCTCTGTTAAAATGTTTTTCATTTTCTGGTGTGCTGAAAATATCTCTGAATAGAACCTTACAAATATATAGACTTCTACCACAACCCATGCAGGCGGTGGTAGGAAGAATGTTGGAGAAAATTGCTTTTGGCTTGAGGAACACAGAAGACAATGAGACGCTTCTTTAGAAAAAACCCACTGTAGTCTGCATTTTGTAGTAGAGTGGACCACAGGACCTGGTTATGGGAAGCATCCCACACAGAAACCCAGCCTGCATCTCTCACTATCATTTTGCATTGTGCAAAGATGAACTGATATTTTCTGCACTGTTGGTGGGGAATGAGAAGTGTAAGCAAACGAACTATCACATACAAGACTATCACTCTACAAGAGAAGGACAACTTTGCTGCTTCAGCTTTCCAAGACAAAGTAAAAGGTTGGAATCCTTCTGTCCTCTAGAATAGAAAAAATTCTAGGGAAAGCTGGCCCACTGCCCTAGAGCTAGGGAAAACAGTGTGATGCTTTATATCCAGGCTGCACAGTAGATTCCCCATATAGATTTTCAGAACAGAACACTTTTTTGTCAGCATTCACAGAATAACTATTATTGGCCTTTAATAAGGAGTAAAAGCTATTTGGAATAACTACTGTACAGAAACTAAATGTGCAGAGGCTTAAATCCAGAGGTCAAGTGGTGGGCAGGGAAGTGGGGCTGGAGGAGCAGGGGAAAGTAAACCCTGGGAACTACTTTGAACCTCCTCCACCAAGTCCCCACAGTCTCCTTTGTACCAAAGAGCAGCTGCTGGGAGCAGCCTCTCTGTTTATCCTCCCTGACACCTTTGTCTGTTCTTCTGCAGGGTCCCATGGAGCCCTGGGTCGTGTCTGTCTCTGTTTGCCCTCGTTTGCACTGAACAAAACTGGGTGACGAGTTTTACCCATGAGTCACAAAATGTGACATTTACAATTCACCAAGTCCTTCTGCAATTAGATTTTTCTTTCTGAAGACCTCTCATGGCATTGTTTCTTTTTGGTCCTTTTCTGCTTAGGTTTGCTCTTTCAATTTGGTAAGCAGTGCTTTGTCAACCTGGTTAACAGTTGCATTCTCTGTCTTCTGTACGGTCAAGGACTTAATCCAATACTTGTTGCCTTTTCCTGGTTTTCATCCAGGTGTTCTTCAGCATTTTAGAGATGGTGAACTCCCCACCTTGCACACACTACGTAGTCCTGAGGCTTCTCTTTGGAGACTGAAAATTTAAAAATGTGGGTAAAAAACCTCCTTAAAAACCAACTTCCTCAATCAATAAATCGAGGCACACATTTTTCAAGACTGCTTGTGTGTTTTTGTGGTGGAAACACCTGAATTGCTGTGTGTGAATATTTGGTTTGCATGGTAGTTTATAGATTTCCCAGTGTTTGGCTTAAAAAACCAGTTTTAATTGAACACTATCACAAAACCCATCCAGGCAGAACACTGGTTATGCCTAAGTTATGTCTGTCTCCCACTTCTAATTTTTAGGGAAGGGAAGTGAAAGTAAGGGAAAGGGAAAGAAAAGGAAGGGAAAGAAAGGGAAAGCAAAAGAAAAGGAAGGGAAAGAAAGGGAAAGCAAAAGAAAAGGAAGGGAAAGAAAAAGAAAAAGAAAAAAAAAGGAAAAGAAAAAAGAAAAGGTGAAGCTATTGTTACGAATTGAACTGCTTGTGTTGCATATCTAAACTGTGCCGTGCTTCTGCCCTGGAGTCTGCAAGTGCAGCTGCTAATGACATTGCTCCAGCTGTAGGAATCTGCTCAGCAAAAGAGGAGAAGAAGGATGGCTGCTGGCCATTTTTGTTTTCTAATGTGCATGGGTTGAAGAAAGAAGAATCTCCCGTGGGATTTGACTTAGATGGTTTTGGCAGCTGTAAATTACTCGCAGCATGCTGCAGAGTTTGTGCTATGAGATATTTTCAGTTCCTTCGAAATCTCATGCTAAAAAAAAAGAAGCTCTCACTAAACTTGAGCAGAAATAAGACAGCAGGACAGAAGATTGCTGCAGATGACTTTCAGCTGGCTCATGCCTGTCTGCTGTATAGGAGGACTTTTAAGGAGCTGGATTCACTACAGGGAATATTGAAGAAAGGACAGTGAATGACACTGAAGTGTTGGTTGTCACTCTTCATGGCAAAGAAAGACCTTTTTTTAGACTCTGCATTACCTTAGAGTACACTCAAAGTACCTCAAAAGGTACTGTCTGTCTGGAGATTATGCTGCAGCACAGGTTTTTTTGAGGAATCGGGGAGCAATGAGTTAGCACTTCCTAAACCACTGTTTACTTCTGTGGTTATGTCCTGAAGATGACATTTAAAAGTGATTCTTAGTCAGAGGGCAGAGCTGCTACCATGAGTTGTACATCCACAAATAAGCAAACAAATAAACAAAAACCTGTGCTAAAAAAAGTCTCCTGTAACCTTAGCAGCACTGTGTGCAAATAACTATTTTGTGGAAGACTGTTCTTAGAGTAATTTCTGCTTTAAAAAAAATCTTTTTTTACAACCTCCTATTTCTTCTGCTGCAGTAGATCCAGAGTAGCAAGAGCAGCAAGATTGTTTTCCATCAGGAAAGGTGTTGCTGCAGTTGCAGGAATAAAATCTATCTCAGTGGAGGGGAACCTCTTAGAAGGAGCTCAGCTTGGGTCTCAAATGCCAGGCTAGCTTGCAAGGTTATACCCTTCTCAAAACCAAAAGAAACAGTAACAAACAAACAAACAACCCCCCTACCCAAACTTGCTTTGCTTGCAAATTGAGACTTTTTGGACTTAAGCTAGGAGCGATTAAAGAGTGAGGAACACAGATGTCCTTTCTGACACTTAAGTTTTCCAGAGCATTGTGCTTTTTCAGGATATTTTCCACTGTAACAGGCATATGGCTGTATAGGCTTTCCATTCCAAATGGAGCCTGCAGCAGAGCACAGCACAGGAAAAAGCAAGTGTCGTGGTAGAAAGGGAACAAGAGCAGCTCACCTTTCCTTCCATTGGCTGGATCATTCCAGCATCTGTTCTTACTCCAGCTCTGCCTTGTATGTACTTCATGTTTTGTTCCCTGTATCACTGTTTATAGTACAGAGTGAAATATTTTAGTAAGTGGAAATATGCAAGACATTTCAGAAAAATATACGGACATTTTTACACATATCTTTATGAAAAGGGTTGTAATAAGCAAAATGAAACAGGGAACGAGACATAGTTTCTTTAATGAAACAGTAATAACACCACTTTGATACACTTCTACTGTTACAAAATGGTATTTTGTGAAGAAAAACTATTTCATCATCGTGTTTTGACCAGCTTCAGTGATAGTTTCATTTTACCATCACTTTCTCAGGTGGACTAGAACAACAGAGTCAAGAAAAATGCTGGTATCTTATTACTGTATTACTAAATTATTGCTCATGAATGTCAAGCCTCCTTGCTACCTTCCTTCTCACAGTGGATCCTTTGCTGCAGGCACAATGAACACGTACCTACACATCTATCCCTGTGGCTGTGCAGTGGGCAGCCAGCCAGCTTTTGCTCTTGTCTGATGGCCTGAGCTTTGTGTCATGGTCCATCTATTCCTACCTCCATCTCCTTCTTCATGCACTCCTGGGCAGGAGGAGGAGCACTGCAGGAGAAACACTGCTTGAGCCCTGCAGAGCTCTTCCCCAGGCTGAACAAAAAGCCAAAGAAGAGATCACATCAGGGATTCATCCCAAATTTTCCCCTCGGGGCCAGGGCAAGACTGTCCAAGTTAGTTTGGTGCTGTGGGTTATGTGGCCATGCAGGGTGAGCAGGGTCATTGCGGTTCATAGTTACGTGCTTCCACACTGTGCTGAATGTGCATAGATGTAAAGATAATTTTAGGCATCCTGAAATGTGACATGTTTTGGTCACAAACCCTGTTTTACAAATGCTCCTAAATATTTCTGCTACTGAGAGTCCCCATATAGTACAAAACGAAGGCATACGTGGAGGGGTCATGGTTGCCCTGTCACCTGGTAATGCACCATGGCTACAGTCTTCTCCTCAAGACACTGATGTTAGAGGATCATAGGACCCAACCAAACCTTCTGCTGGCAGTCGCTCAACTGTTTTGGACAAGAGGTATCAGTGGATGAAGAAACGGGAGAAATAACATGGACTGTTGTTAATATTCATTTTGTGTAGGGCATCTTGACCTGCTCTCTCCCTACTATCATGGGAATTTTGAAAGCTGTACAAAATGTTTTCTCCTGTTCCTTTGCTAGATTAACATCTGCAAAAGCCAGGGCAGCTGAGCAGTTTTCATCCCTGGGTTCCTGTGAGTGCTTTCTGCTGTTGGAGGCTTCTGTTGGTAGAGAAGAGAGAGGTCATAGCTCAGTTTGGGGTCCAATGATACAACACTGGGTTTGTGCTGTTGTCTTGCATGTTATCTTTGCATGTTTTCCAAATGTATCCATGATCGGTTCTATCTGAGTTCCCATAGGATGGTAGGGCAAGTCTTGGTTTGGCTGTCTGAGTAGGTCCATTTTAAGATCCTCTGCAAGAGCTTTGTAATTTAAGATGGAGATGTAAAAATGTTTTCTGCAGTATATTACACTGGAGAACGCATTCTCCTTTGGTCTGCTGTCTGAGCTATACCTGTGCAGAAAGAGAGCACAATGGAGAAGAATTAGAAATCTCTCGCGTCATTGCCATCCAAGTAGATAATGTAACTTTTGGGGTTGAGAACTGGAAATACTTTGTACTGAGTTAAATGTGCATAAAAAAGCACAGTGGTGTGTTAAGAGACAATATTAGAGGAATTTCCTAGTTTTTTGCCATAATCCAGTATACATGGCTTTGTGCCCACCTGAATGTGGTTATCTATTTCATGCAATGTGAGCATCTCACAGAAGTATAGAAATTATACCTAGGGAGCACTGGGAAGGTGTTCAAACCATTTAGCATGTTGAGTAGCTTCTGAATTTCATCTTGACTACCTTGACTTTTCAACTTGCATATTTGCCATAGTCTGTTCTCTGTTTTTCTTTCATGCTTTTATGTCTTTCTAACCTCCTTGTAATGTCTGTATATTTATTTTGCTTTACTATTTGCTCTATGCTTTTTTGAAGCTGTACTGTTACAGCTCTTTACTGTTTTGTCTTCTAATTTCTTCTCCAACTGAACTCTTTAGCTTTTCCTCATTCTCCTTATCCTGTATTTTCTCCTCTTTCCTGCTGCTCTGCAACCCACAGTGTTTCTACCTGATTCCTCTGAAAAAATCCACACTCAGAATAGCCTTAAGAGTTCTGGGGGGTGAATATGAGCCAACGGATCTTTTAGGGAATCCTAAGATTAGGAGTTTGCAGCCTTAATTTTAGTTAAATAGAAAGTGGTGTAGCCTTCCCTGTGGCAGTAGAGGTGGCTCCTGAGTGTTTGTATTGGCTGCCAAGCTACTTAGGAAATTCTTGAGAATGTTTTCAATGATTCAATTTGTTGGTTAGTAAGTCTGCAGTCACTGAATTATTTTGTCTATGTGTGGGCAGATTTTTTTTCTTTATTTTTCCTTATTCCTTTATTTCATTATGTCTTTGGCTTTTTGCTTTTATTTTTCTTCTCCTGTCCCTTATTTTAATTCCCAAAGCACCACCACATCATCTGTTTCCATCCACCACATCCTTTTCATCTTGCTTCTTCTACCCTTTCTCTCCTGTATTCTTCTTGCTTTTACTGTCCCTATCATACTTTGCTTGCTCCATTTAAAAGTACGGAGAGCAGAGAGCTGTAAGTCTCTCAGGAACAGGTCTTTATGATATTGAAGATAAAATCTGGAGTGTTGGGCTTAGGACATGTGAAGATTATTTTCCTGAGACAACTGAATTAGACATAAATTCAGCTGTGTTCTCAGCTGTGTAATGGTCCCTGCTGGGTGCTTTGACTTCAGGAGCAGAGCAAGAAAACTGCCTGATGTGCCTGTTTTCTTTGCTAAGTGCTCAGGTATCATGCAGCCTTCGAGAGCATCAGCGGCTGTCACTTGCCATTGTCTATGGCACGGAAATGGGGAACAGTGTGAAAGGATACAGGCTGGGAGAAGGGATTTGCTTCCCAGGCTCCTCCTGTCCGTGGCTGCTCTCAGACCTCTTTTCCCTTGGAGCCTGGCTTCCTTCCACAGCTGGGAGAGCCCTGTGCGGGCTGGGATGTCCTTTCTCTGTGAAATGTGTGGGTGCAAAAGCAATTGAACTGGTGCTAGTGTTAACAAGGTGAGATTGTTTAAGAATACATGATGGATATAGCTATAGAGCCAATAGTGGTGCTTAAAGGAACAACTTGAGGTGGTTTGTGCAAGCCCTCAGACACCATCAGTGAACCTGACTTAGCCTTCTGTGCAAGAGCTTCATGTTTGTACAGGAAGGCAGCCTGGGCAATGGCAAATGTTAATGGATATACTGCTACTTTGAAGTAGTAACTGTGAATTAATCATAGCCCTGTGAGGGAATTGCTCAGATTTGAGCAATTCTGGTAAGTGTGATTCAGCTTGGACTTCCCCGGGGTTGCTTCTGGCACAGCTGAGCACAGGCACAGGGAAGCATTCCTGGCAGGGGGTTGAGGGCATTGTATGTAAACAGATGTGTGTGTCTGCTCTTACACATGTGTAGCCTGTGTGTAAATCCCCTCAAACCAACCTTGGTCTAAAATAAGCAAGAAATTACTTGAACTCATTGGAGAAGCTAGAGTATAATAGTTTTCTGTAAGAAATTCTGCATATAATTGCTTTAAATTGTATGCAGAAATTGAAGCATTCATTGGGATATTGGGATCTGTACCAAAACAATCTGTGCTGCCACAGAGGTTTTTGCTTTCTGGTGGTTTGTACTATCAAGGCAACTATGCTGCATTATGAAGTTTGAAAGCTCTGTTCATTCTTAGGCAGACTGTGCTGGCCTGTGTGACTGGTTTGTATGAACTGTAATACTATTTTTGCTTATTTCTGGCAGATTCGTTTGAGTGCTTTGCAAACCTTTGAAATAAAAAGCTATGGAGTATTTGAGTGCATAAATACGTGTGAGGAAATCACATGCAGTAAATCACCAGGAGTGCAAAGACAGTCTAAGGATTGTGAAAGAAATAAAGTGTGAAATAGCAATGATACTGTAAAAAAGATATAATAAAATCAGAAAAAACAGTGGGTCAGGTGCTAAGAAGCCTGAAGGCTGCTTTGCTCCACACCAGCAGCTCAATACAGCAGTTAAACAGACATTTTATAGCTGGAGGTACACATACTCAAGTTCCTTTGAAGCCAAGTGCCACTCTCACTGTAACGGTGAAATAGTAGCACACAGCCCTTGCATCAGCAGCCTGCAGAACCCCTTCAGTGGGTCAGTGTGTAGGCATGAGACAGAAGCAGTATTCACTGCATGTGGGTTTTCATATTTGAAGGTCTTGCTTAGTTCCCTGCCAGTTCCCAAGCTCCTTTGCCCAGACCTGGATATGGTAAGAGCGGGGGAACCACAAAGGGGTGCTGAAGTCTGTGGAGCATCTTCTGACTCAACTGAGGCAACTGGGAGGTTATTCTTATCTGTTAAGTGCATTGCCGTCTCCAAGCAGATACTGATTTTCATGCATTAGTGGAATGTCACCGGAAATTAGGCATTAAAGGCAGAAAAGCAGAGGAAAGTTTATCAGGTCAGTCTCAGCTCTGCCCTCTGGTGCCTGTGCATCTCAGCGTGACCCTGGCACCACTGCTACGTTTGTCAGGGGCCAGGTGACAAGATGCGAAGTTTATCCTTGCAACAGTGTTTGGCACAAACGTAACTGTGCAAAGGCTGTGTTGGGTCCCAGAAAAAAAATGATTTTTCGGTGAACAACATGCCATTACTGACAAATCTCATGGATTTTTCATAAAAAGGAACAGGTTTTGCTCATGCTGCATCAGTTTCATCATGCAGACAGACTACTGACTGTACATGATTTGTAAAAAACCAAGTCAAAGAGAAACGGCTTCTCAGAGCCTTGTAGAGAAATGTGTTATGCAGGAAACCCAGAGGAAGCTCCAGCTCTCCTTATGAGCCTGGTTTTCACACTCTAGGTATGGGTAATCTCTGGTAATGGCTATTCTCATATGTCACAGGCAGGGTTGGAAATGAAGTGGGGGGTCTGTCCTAGCAAAGGTCACTCTCATTCTTTTTTACATACAGACTTTGAGAATGAGCATTTCAGAGAAGACGCATTCTTTTATTTAATCATCTTCTTGTCTAACAGCCATTCCTACTGTGTGCCACCCTCTGCAAGCTGACCTACACATGGCTTTTCTTGATGCTTCTATCACTATTACATGAAAAGTAGTTGATTCTTGGTCTCAGATTTAAACCTGAGACTTTTCTTCTTTACATTTAGAGGCTTCCCTTGAACTCTTGACTGGCTTAATTGGACTTTATTATTATGTTTGATCATTTTGATGTTAAATTCTAGACCAGGGGTAGAAACGAAAAATTTGATGGCCATTATTTTATACTAGTAGATTCCAGTTTCAGTCATTGCAAAGTTCAGTATTGTCCTGTTCATTTAAAGAGTAGCAACGTATTTCTTACTTGCTCTTCTGTTTGTTTTGTCCTAAGATTTAGATAAATGTAAGTATAAGTATAAAGCTTATTTTGTATTTTGGCTTTTAGCCCTGTTACTCTTGTCTTTGGTAAAAATGTACATTTATGTGAAGAGAAGTGTAATGTTTCTGCAGTAATTATTAGCATGTTTTTGTGTCATAAACACATCAGTGCTGTGATAGGTGTTTTATTTACATGTGTGCAGTGTACGTTTAAGGTTAAGGGGCTGGCAAACAGAATATCTGGACCTGAAGACGATGCTGTCTGTTAAGCAGAGAGAATGGAAGACTACGTTGGGTAGGTTTTTAAAATCTTACCATTGGTTCATTTGAGTTCTTTCCAAAAAGCTAGTATCGGTTTTTAAAATACAGTTTTTAAAATACAGCACCAGCACCCAGCAGGTTTTTAGGACATAGATAGTAGGTTGTGGAGTATTTCAGCACGAGTTCAGAATCTGTACCAAGCCCAGCACAAGGAGTATGAGAGTTATCCCCAACTTCATGGATGCACAGTTTAAGCTGAGTTTGATGAGCCTCAGTTCCTCCTTCTACTCCACCAACTGGCTGCTCCATCTTGTCCTCTGCAGCAGAAATGCTCTCTTTCTGTGTGCTTCTTGGGAGTTTAGCATAATGATTGTCTGAATCCAGGTAGACTCTCATATAAGGGCTCCAAACAGGGCCAAAATTGCTCCATGGCAGATGTGAGGTTTATAGAAAGCTACTGACACCCACCATTTTACAGCATTTGAATCTCTGGCCTGGTAAATGCTGAATATCTTGTGGGGCAGGCGAGGTAGAGTATGTCAGGGAAAAGCTTTTGAGGGTGAATTCTAAGGGCGAATATTTTTTTCTCTCGGTAAGATGGTGTTTTCCTGTGGTATCTCATGGGTAGGATTGGCACACTTACTGGTTGTCAAGGTGGAGGTCTGTTGCTGCCTAGCAGAAAGCTTGTGGTGGACCTCCAAACAAAGCTTGTGTGGACTTACAGAAGTCTATTGAGAAAGTCTTTGAAATTTGAGTTGCATCAGTTTCATAAGGGAGGGAGAGCCTTGTGAAAAAACAACAGTGCCATTATGGAATGGCAGGAGCAAGCTGTCTTGTAGCACCGTCTAGTATGTATTTTACTTTTCTTTATGTATAGTGGTAACAGTTATTGCTGTGTAATGGGTTAGGTGCAGGGTAGCAAGTGAACAGCATGATGCCATATTCAGAGGTGGAGCACGACAGACTGGCTGCAAGAGGTGTGTGTTGGCACATATGCCTCCTGCTTTGTGCAGGAGAGAACCATGGTCTTTCCCGGTGTGAGGGAATGCTCTTTGCCACAGCCCTTCCAGAAGGAGGGGATTGCTGTGGCTCAGGGCAGAGTGTACCTCCTGGTTGTGCCATGGAGTGTGGTGTGCTCTGTTGCCAGGCAGTACTGCATGGCCACTTGCTGCTTGAATCACAAGGGACACAAGTAGTACAAGTTTTGGGGATGCGAGGCTGGATGAGTGTGGTTGGACAGAGGGATTGGTGGGTGGCATGGAGTTGGACACCACAGGTTGCCTTAGCAATATCCTGCACAGCACACGTACTTTGTGCTCCGAGGGTTTACTGCATGGGAGGTTCTTAGTGATTTTTACTGAGTGCCGATCAGTGTAAGGTATCCTTTATTCAAGAAAAAAACAAAGCCAGCATTATGCTTGCTGTTTGAGAAACCCAAAACTATCTATGGCCTGTAAGTCCACGTGGAGATGCCTTGCTGGATTTAGAAACACCAGAGTTATTACACAAAGCATGTCTCATGGATGTGACCTTCTCTGTTCCTCCCACTCAGTAAACATTGGAGCTGGTTATTCTCTAGCTGTGTCTTCCTTGCAAGAAAGGCACGTATTTTGGAGTAAGATACATAAAAGGAAGTTTAGCTGCCTTTCTGTAAAATATGTCATATAATGAGCTTGTGAGGGGCTTGCCCTGGTTGCAGAAAAAGTAATGCAGAGACAGGGGATGTAATGTTGGATTTGCTTTGCTGCCTTCTGGGGGAAACTCATTGCTCCTGTTTTCCAGTGAGGCCACCAAAATGCATTAGTTTACTTTTCTGTAAATATCCTGACTTGTTTTAGCAGCAAAAAGATACCTGTGGCTGCAAAACTGGCATTTTGCAAAGACACCTTGAGATTCAGCCATGGATATAGCCATTGAATTTCAGCCAGTCACTTGTATTTTATTTTCTTTTATTTTTTCCTCTATGCCTCAGTGGAACTTGCCTGCAACTGTACCATGTTGCTATAGATAAGAGTGTTGTAAGACATGCTGCCTGCTCAGAGCTGGGAGAAGGAGTCTGCAGATGGATGAAAGGCTTTTTAGTACTGGTTCCTTTACAGCTAAACACCGTAAGATTTAAACAAAGAACAGACTCTTTAGTCAGGATTCTGGGTGCTATTATGTTCATATTTTCCTCCATCGTGAAACGGAAGTGGGCAAGCAAGATGGGTTAAAAGGTCCCAATTTACCTGATGCACACAGGAGGAAAGGAGCTGATCTGCTCGAGCAGATCAGACCTGGTGCCAGCAGTAGAAAGCAAGACAGGTTGTGGAGCTGTGGAAAAGGAGGGAAAGAATGGTTTAGTATTGAGAACATTAGCCTGGTTCACAGGCATTCTTTTCTGCTGAAGCGTTTTGTGCGAAGGTGTAGGGTATGAGACTATAATGCTTCCTGGACCATCTTCTCTTTCTAGTGTTTGGTGTCAAGAAGCCAATTCCAATAAGCTGCCCTAATTCCCAGCCTCTTCCTTCTCCTTTCTAACTCTGTACATTTGTTTAACTTCTGTTTTATCCTTGTTTTCTTCCTTTCCCTCCCTCTCCTTCCATAACACATCTCACGGAAGAGCAGCCCAGCTGCTCCTCAGACCCTGCTGGGCTCCAGGCTGGAAGGGGTGTGTCGCAGCTTCACTTTGAAGCATCACTGTGGGGCTTCACAACTGTACCAGGAGAGGAAATTGCTGCCTCCTCCTGTAGCCACATGGTCAAGCTCAGCAGCATTAGAAACAAGTTTGGGCTGCTTTTCACATAAAATCTTACCACACAAGAAGAAGGTGGCAGGAGTATGATTCAAGGGAAGGTGGAGTAAAGTGAATCAAAGTATTTTGGTTTGAAACTATCCTTTTCTCCTCTACCTCCCAAGAACTAGTGGATTTCTTATTAGTTTAGTGCGTCTCCAACCACCTCATGCTGTAGGATGGGAAGGGCTGAAAGGAACTTTTGGGCTACAGATGTCAGCATTTCAGCAATAAGGAGGGCATGGGAGGATGCTCAAAAGCACCAGAGATAATCAGTTAAGTGACAAAATAAGAAGTTTAGAGGCCCCATAAGGATGTGCTGATTGGCTGCCTGTGCCTTTGCACCCAATAATAATGAAACCTCAGTCATTAAAACTCTGCTTTGCCTCTTGCTCTTCTTGAGCTGACCAGTAAGATAAGTCTACGACAGTGTCTGGGAAGGATGTGAGGTGTCTTCTGCGTATCAGAAAAGTCACATGCTTTTTCATTAAGACCTTTTGTGTGGAACATACTAAATGGTAATAAGCGCTGGTAGGGTTGTGTTGGTGTCCGTGGGCTCTATTGTGAATGATTTTGGCTTTCCAGTGTGTTTTCTGCAGTAGCATGCTATCAGTTTCCTCTGTGCCACAGTTGGTTTTGATGGAAACCCCTAAGTGTGGGAGGAGTGTCTCAGTATGTGAGGTCTAATGCTGGATGGCAGCGTGAGGTTGAGTGGGGCTTTTTGGGAGGCACAAGAAGACTGCAAATTCAGTATGTTATCTGTAAATCTGTTTATGAATGAAATATCATTACATTTACCCTTCAATTTCATAGTTAGCAGGAGATATATGGAACAAATCATATGATTCAGAGCTAATATTCCAAGATGCTTAGAACCCTGAGAAGCTGCTGTTATCTTAACGTATATTCATTTAGCCATCAGGGATTTTTGCACACTTGAGATCTGGAAGCTTTATTGTTTTAAACTCATATCCTGCAGGCTAAAGTAGAAGTTAATGGTAACGTAAATTCTTGTTTTCTACTTCAAAAACATACGGAATATTTATTTGCATTCTTACCTGTAGCTGAGAGTGAATATTTTTAAAAGTTTACAGTTTTCTTTCCCACATGAAAATTTTCATCTTCATTTTCTAACTGGAAGTTGTAAAGCAATTCTGTAGAAAGCATTACATTTCTTCTTCTCAGCTACTGCAAGATACAGCAAGCCATTTTTCCTGTCCAAACGCTAACTTTTTTAGAGAGAAGATGGTTGGAAAAAAGTCTCAATAAACTCAAAATATGTATATAATTTTCCAAGTGTAGTACATGCTTGTAAAGGTTTTAAAAGAATGGGTTATGAAATGGTTTAGTTCTGCATGGTTGAAAATGTGTGGGTATTCGTGCACACAGAAAATTACTAGCCCTGTTTTTGACATCCATAAAGGATGCTATCTGAGGTCACAGAAGCCAACAAGTTTCTGAGGTCACCATTGAGGCATTGACATCAGTGGTGGGGGAACTGGGCAAACCTGAGACCTTTGCAACTTCAATGTTTCCAGTCTGTGAACTTTCCAGCATATTTTGCTGTAAGGTAGAGTTTGCTGAGAACATCACAGTAGGACATCCCATTGTTTCAAGTGTGCTGAAGTGAGAGCCAGGCAGGCACAAGCATTCTGAATTAAAGTATTTTACATACAATACTGAATACAAAAGATCAGAAGGTTTTGCCCACATTCTCCTTGAACATATCTTTTAGATTAGATGTGGATGAAAGAAACAAAGAAAACAGACTGGAAATTTCCAACATCAGAAATGATGAATTATACAAGTATCAATTCCAGTGTTAAGCAGTGGGATGTTTTTAAGTTAATGGGTATCTGGATATTCGGATGTGATTTTCATTTCCTTTTATCACTTCAATTCTGGCATGAATTCTAGCCAGAAAGCGGAAAAGTGAGCCTCATAGCAGCTAAGGGCATGTAGGCACACATACAGGTATGACCAAAAAATAGAGGTATATATCTGTATGCACATCATGTACAACACCTGTGAAGTGTTTATGTCAAGAGCCATTCGTGCCCTGATATTCAGAAGGGAATGTATCCTCTAAGAGTAAGTACAAGTGCTTGGTTGTATTTCTCTGTGTGTGACTGTGAATGCCAGGTTAAGAGCACATACTTCTTTCAGTGAAGTGGAAAATGTTATGCACCTCTTCAGTGGATGTATAGATGAAGTGTTTGTGAGCTTTGCAAAGATGAAGGAAGTTCATGGAGTTATTACAGTTAGCTTGTGATTGCCAGATGTTGGAATATGTGTGTGCACGCATGCTGGTGCATCTGTTGTTTGGATTATAGGATACACGCATGTGGGACAACTGTGCAGTGTAGGTGTTATTACACTCAGGACCATAGCTTCAGCAGGCGTAAATCAGGGTGGCTCAGTGGAAGGCAACAAAGTCCAGCAGTGTGTGCTTCCTGGAATCAGGATGTGTGACTGCATGTAGGGATTTTGGCATGTGGGATTGCGGTTGGAAAAGTGTGTCAGGATGTGACTTTAGGATCTTGAGCCGAAGACAGTTAGTAAAAGACAAGACAAAAAGCCAAGCCACAAATACACATCCAAGAAGCATGGATGGTAAGGAAAAAGGAAAGAATACATGCACTGAGACTGATCCTTCAGGCTAAGCCACCAGTTTTGTGCTGCTGTTTCTCTGTGGAAGTATATAAAAGCTGTGGGATTTTGAAATACATAATTCAGTTGCTGGCGATGTCTGTGTTAACAAGTTATGCAGCCCAACAGGAGCAGACCTGCTGGGTGA
This sequence comes from Nestor notabilis, assembly GCF_000696875.1. Taxonomy (NCBI): domain Eukaryota; kingdom Metazoa; phylum Chordata; class Aves; order Psittaciformes; family Psittacidae; genus Nestor; species Nestor notabilis. The sequence continues at coordinate 47,292 of NW_009909852.1, read as the reverse complement.
AATGGTTGGTGTTTAAGATCCGATGTTCAGACTGTCCAGACTGACTTTTGGGTAGGGTAAATTTAATTTAATTTAATTGCTGCGGTGGAGCTGGGGAGGGCTTGGAGTCTCTCTCAGCTATGACCTCATTCCTTGTTGCTCTGCTGCTCCATAGGAGAACAGCTCATACCTGGTGGTGTGCCACCTCTTGAGCATGTGCATGAAGCTTGTGCTCCTCTGTTCTCTGTTGCTTCTTCATCCTGCCTGTCTGCTGGATTGAGGAGGAACATAACACCTCCTTCCTCTGTTGTATGTGAGATGGGAGTAGTTAGCTAGCTACAGGGCTTCCTTGTGCCCTGGTTGCTAAATTCAACCACAGCCTGGACCTCATTGAAGCTTTGTCTTTGTATGCGCTGTCTGGAACTGCACAGGGATATTTTGTCTGGTCAAATGGCATAGTATGGAATTCTACTCATCTGTCCTTTCTTGCCCCTAAGTCTCTTTCAGCATCCCCTTCCCTGTCTTCTGTCAACTACAGCTGCTGTTGAAATGCTGCCTACATTAATCCTTCAGCTCAACTGGGCAGTGGTTTAATCATTAAGATGTTCTTAAACGTCAGTGCCTGCATGTGGAGTGAAGCATCAGCTTTTGCAACTTTGAAAACTACAGTTTTAACACTTTCTGTGAATAATCTCATCCTAAGCACCATTCACTTTGCAAGTTGCCTGGTTATTTTTAAGTTGTGTATTATTTCAAATTGATATGAGGTACATTCTTGGGTGTAGTTAAAGGGGAGATTCTACTTATGGCTTGGCATGTGTGTCTGATATTTCAGATTTCAAATTAAATTGTTTTTATATGTCACTGTTGCCTTTCATAGCACAGGCTGGATTGAAGTTCCTAATGCATCCTTTCCAAGTCTATGCACCATACTCTTGTAATGCAGCACTGTAACCTATTCAGTCTGTCATGGTTCTTTCCCCTGTGAACTCATACCAACTCCATCCCCTGTTTTGTTACTTTTAAAAGCAATAATTTAGGTTCTGGCTTGGTCTTGAGACACTAGAAATTAAAAAAAATCATCACTGTGCTCAGGTGCTTCTGGAGAGTCTTCTCTCTCAACCCTATCTGCAAGGCTACATGGTCAGAAGCAGGAAAAAATGGCTGGTTTGGACACAAATCAGTTGTATGTGAAGCAAATAAAAGGAAGAAAATGTTTATTACTTGTGAGAAATCCCCCAGGCTCATTGTTCAGTAAAAACATCTGGTCACTCTGCAGAAGTGATCAAAACAGCCAACAACCTTAGGCTGCAAAAAATTTCCCAATGCAAAGTACCATCAGAAATACTATAATTTCTGCTCTGTGAGCCAGTGGCAGATCACTGATTCAAAAGCCAAACATGTTTTTAAAAATTCAATCCCATATATATACTTATGTGTCTCTGTGTGTGTGTGCATATGTATGTAATAAAAATAGAATAGATTCAGAGAACGAGCAATTAAAGTGTTCAGAGTCAAGGAGAAGCTTTGTTATGCATAAAAGATGAAGGGATTTGGGTTACAGTCAAGAGATTTAGATCAAAATGGTACTAGGACAGATAATATTCCAAAGCCTACTTCAGAAAGGGGTGTGGGGGGTCTGAAGGACAGCTTGGCTAATGTAACTTGTGAGTGAAAAAAATGTAGTTTAATGATTTGTTGAACTATTACAAACCCAAACATCAGTTTAACAGGACTAGCTTGATAAGTGCTGTTTTCCCAAAGGAAATTGTAGATTGTGAATGAAATGAACAATTTAAACTTGAAACTTCAGCTTAATGGAGCTGCATATTTCTTGTAAAACCATTCCCATGGAAATTTCCTAATGACTTCCTTTTGAAATGGTTTCATCTAGAAAGGAAATACAAGCAATATGTAGAGCGGTATTTATCTTGTTATAACATTGCAGCCAATGAACACTCATACTAAAAAGGCAACTTCTTAAAATGAAGAAGGACTCTTCCCTTCTTGTGTGCACAGTTAGACAGTGGAACTCACTGCCATGTGACAGTAGTGTGAAGAGCTCAGTAGGACTCAGGAAAGGGTTGGATATTTCTTGTTATTAAGATGCCAGCTGGCTCCCTGCTATTGCTGTCATGATAACCACTATGGTATAGGGAAACAAATGTAATGTCTCTTTTCCTGTGGTTTGTAGGCCAGCAAATATCAGCTTCCAAACACTTAAAATGTTTATCTTCATTTGTTTGAGCTGTGTTCATACCTACAAGAAGATGATAGTATTTTCTGGACTTTCTCAGCCATCTCACATTGGTCACATTGAGAGAGCAGACACCTTTGCAGCAGTAATCTTGTGTCATGTTTTCCTGTTTTACAAATGATTTCTTTTTTTTTCCCCCTCTGGCTTGCAGGGAGCAGTCCAAGCCACAGAATCCAGAAACAGACTGTCCCAGAGCTTGTGCTCGCTCCCATCAGGGGAGGGCCTGCCACAGAGCAGGGATGTAGTTTCAAACTCCTGCACAATTTGTGGTTATTTAGAGCCAGCATTTTGGTTTAGGCTCATCTGTAAATGTTTGTTGTATGGTTTTATTTATGAGAATAATGACTCTATGTTTATGGGCTGCAGCATATAATGCACCTAATGCTTGGTCTCTTATTTTTTTAGCTTTCCCTTAATTTCAAGTGCATTTCTACTTCTTAATTTTACACGAACTCTTGGTCATTGGCCAGACAAATTCTCTGTAGTCTGTACAGTTCAGGATCTTGGCCAGATTAAAGTTGTCATCAATTTCGCTTCCCTCTTCTTTTAATAACATCTCACTTTCTCCCTCATACTTCTCGTGTTTTTAAAGGTTGTCATTCTCTGTCTTCTGCATTTTCTTGATTATTATGCTCTTTTATTTTGTCACTTGATTTAACTGAATCTTATTTTTTTACATGCTCTTTTAAAATTCTTTAACATTTTAAGCATGAGCTTTCTGAATATTTGCTATTTAGCAGTATTTTGTGAAGCTGTGCTGGTGATTCCCTGCCCTAAGGCAATGCTGACTGACAGCTGCAGAGAGTCTCCTTGGGGAATCTTAGGAATCTCTTGGTTTCTTCTCTACTGAAATTTCAAATTGCATTTTCCTCCCAAGCTGATTTTTGCTTTCTGGAAGACAGTAACACAACATCAAACACTGAGTCCAAATTTTGCTACTTCAGTGAGGTTTGTTCTCCTGAAATATGATTACCAGAAGCCTCTGCAGGGGAATGGTTATGCTTACAAAATACTTTTAAATAAAAAATTTACCTCAGTCCAGAGATGGGAGAGTTTATAGAACAGGTTTTTGGTTGCCATCCATTTGATGGGATATTTTTAGTTGTGATAGTCTAAAGCACAGACTGGTGAAATGCAGGCAGTTTTTCTGAGAGAATATGGTGGGATAGGGTATGAAGTTTATAGTGAAATCCTATGCTGTGACACTACTCAGAACACTCTTGGTCACCTAGCTTACACTTCTATAATGAGAATTTGTATTTGCCAAGGATGACTTCAGAGCCCAGCAGCCAGCATCTCCATTTTCAGCTGATGCAGCTCAAAACTGGAGCTGGTCTCTTGAATGTCTGGTCCTAAACTTTATGTTGGTAAAATGTGTAAGTTTTCTTTTCCTTGTGATTGTGAGATAAAAAAAATCACTTTAAAGTTTAACTATGGCTGATATTTTTATTCCTGGCTAGAGCAAGAGTTAACTTTTGAGGGCAAACCCCCAGGGCTAAATATACTAGTAAACTCCAGCTGCTTTGTACTTCTTTGCCAATAAGGAGAAGCTATAAACCCAATTTAACTTGCTGATTAAACCAGGTTTACAGCTGTTTTGCATTGCTGGAGTGGAGTGGAGCAGAGCAGCTGGAACATGCCAGTGAATCAGGGCGATTTTTTTTTTTTCTTTGCTGGGTCTTGTGTCACTTTGTTGAGTCTTACATGGAATGAGCCAGGGCAAGAGGCAGTCAGTTCTTGGCAGTGCATGGTCAAGTTGATGCAAGACTTGGATTTAGAGCCAAAGTCACCATGTTTTTCTATCTTTGTGTTTGCTTGTATGTTCTCCTACTAGTTGTGTTTGCCATGGAGACATAGATGTGTAATAATCCCATGCCATACTGGCCTTGTACTTGGTCTTTGTTTTAGTAAGGGCAGCCATCAGCTTGAGTGTATTTTAAAGCTTTGCTGGCTCAAGTCATCATATGAAAACACCTTATAAAACCATAACTCAGGAGGATGAAGAAGTCTTTGAGGTTAAAGTGTAAGAGGAATTTTTCACATCAGAATCAGCTCGACTCTCATTGATTTCACTTGAGACTGTACCAGGTGTCTTTATTTGTCTAGGCAACATTTTCCCACCTTCTAGTTTTATCTTTTTGAGTCTTGCTGATATTAATCCCATTTTGTCCTGCTGTGGTTTCATAAAATGGTCTCAGGCTGGAATTAATTGCTTGAATGCTTCTTTTGGCTGTCTAAGATTACAATGCTACATGAACATAGATGAAGTTCTTGGTTTGGACAAGCTTGTACTGTCTCCAGATCAGTAAATCCTGATACTGGTTACAACTTGTAGTCACTAATGCAATAATAATAAATATTATTGGGGAATAGACTAGGTGATCATTAAAAGGTCCCTTCCAACCCATTCTATGACTGTATTATCAGCAACAGATATGTTATAAATTCTAGTGGTATGTAATTGATAATGGGCTTAATGTTGGAAGAAGGCACGATTAACATAGTAGGGTATGTGAATGAATGGAAAACAGTTCAGGGGGATAAGACAATCTGTAACAACACCTGCAGAACTAACTTTGTGGTGTTTGTTGTGTATGGCATGTGCATATGGTTACAGTCATGCAGGGAATGTTTAGAAACCTTTGCCTATAGCAAAAGCAATTGCCAAATAAGCTGCATAAAATGCAACCATGCTAATCTGAATGGCTCTGTTGAACTCCAACATGCTTCACCTCTGCTGCTCCTTCTGCCTTTGCCACAGCTGGGCTTCTTGTGTGATTTTGAAGTTACTGAGGTCTTTGGTTTAGTTTCTGCTCAAGCATTAGTTATCAGGGGAAAAAGATTGTATACCTGAAGTAATTCATTGCACCAGCAGCCACCACCATCATGGCCAGATGAACTTTTACTCTTCCAAACTGTTCAGACTTAGTGAGTTTCTGTTCTTTGGCTTTCATAGGTTGGTGGCATTTTGCATCTGGATTCCAGGAACATCACATTGTTATATGTATGGCTCCTGTGCTGCTGATTTTGTAGGCTAACAGTAGCCAGTTTGAAAATTAGAAATATAAAGAGAACCGTGAGCAGACCTGTCTGCAACCAACAACAAAAGCAAAGTGCCTGCTGTATGAGTTTTAACTGAGTTCATAGGAAAACAAAAAGAGAAGTCCCCCAGATTTTCTCTGCCTGTGCAATGTCCAGGATTTGGTACCTTGTTTGTAGTCTGCGGATCCCCATTGCCAGCAAATTGAGGAGGGACCACCTGTTACAGTAAATGTTCATGAACCTTGCAAATAAAAATAAACAGTTAAAAAAACCCCAAACCCTTAACAGCTTGTAACAGCTGCCACATTCCACCCAGGAGAAATCTTTATGCTAATGGAATCTGACAGGATCTACATTAGAGATCTACACATATGCAAATTAAAAAAAAAATGAAAGAAAAAGAAGAAAAAAGAAAAAAAAAGAGAAACATAATAACTCTTTTGGGCTCCTCTGGGTAGCGGGTGTTTTATGTAAGGTGTTTGTCATTGTTCTCACTCTTGTAGTTTACATTCTTTGATACCTTTGAGTAAAACATTTGTTGAGTGCATGAGCTGCATGATATGGCCAAGGACTAAACTGAGCTCTTTTTGTTTTGTTGGTTAAATAAGGGAAGCAGTAGCCCTGCTGTGCTGCAGCTGCAGAGAAAATTCTGCTAAAGATCCATGTATGAAGTTGTTTAGAAAATTACTGTCTTCTAATATCTCACATACCAGTTTGCCTCTTGTACCAGACTGATGAAAAAGCAGGGAATGTACATGAGGAATACTAGGCAGCTGAGCTTTAGAAAGAAGTTGGGCAGTAGCAGCTTACAGTTTGTGTAACAGTGCTCTGGTCCCTGGACACATAATGTTGGAGCAGGAAGCTGTTTAGAGTTATTTTCCATCATCTTGGGGCACTCAGCAGGGATGCTGACCTCAGAGTCACCATGCTTGTGAGAATGGTGTTTTCCTTCCTATCTGCCAACAAGAAGCCTGGGAATTTGTGGATCAAAAGAAATTATGAGCTGAGGATTTCCAGGGCAATCCACAGATAGTAGAAATGGGAAAAGGATTAAGGAAAGAAAAGTCCAAACAATTTTAATGTTCCTCTGTAATGTCAGCAACAGCCATGGTATTGTCAGGAGCTCTGAAAATGACCCTGTGGTCTTGTTGGTAGGCTCAAAGGTTGCTGAAAGGGCTGAGAAATTTCCTCTCTTCCAGGTCCAACATATTCAAACTGCAGTAGCTGGGTATGTGGTCAGTGTGGTAAGAAGGGATGATAGGAAGCCACCCAACAGGGTATTCAACATGGTGACTTTTGTACAAGGCATCTCATTAAGCAAAGGCAAATAATTTTATCTTGTCTCTTCAGACCTAGGAGAAATTATAGGGATCTTATCTTCCTCAGAAATCCTTTTTTTTGTCCTTGAGTTAAACAGAGTATGTAGCACCAGTCACAGTCTGCTCCTCAGGGTGTTCACAGTCATGTTCTATTTGGAAGTTTCAGGAGCTACTCCCTAACTCCTCTCTGCTTACACCAACATAAAGTAGAAGTAATGTCTTTGAGTTTAATGAAGTCACGCTCCGCTGAAGTTGGCGCATGAAGAAAACCAAGCTCCCCGTCTGAATGCTGAAGAAAACTCAGATCTTCTTCCTGTCTTGTTTCCTTGTGAGCAAGTATGTGCAGCAGAGCTGTGCTAGCTGCCAGCTGCCACAGTTAAGTACCATAGTTTAGGACTTATTCACCCTGTACCCCTCTGTGTTGCTCAGTTACAGATGTTCACACCTGTCTCTTGATCAAGTCAGAATCCTAACACATGTAAGGAACTCTAGTTAAGAGTCACAGAGTCTTATAGAGCTGGATGTCATTAGGAAGGATTTTCTTATGTTAGATACACTTAACCTCCCTGAATTCCCCAGGTCTGTAATGAACTCAGTGTCTCCAACTGTCTGACACCATTCCAGCAGGTTTAGCTGAGGAAAGGCTGAAGAAAGCACAAGCCCCATGTAGGTGCCTATTGAGGCTGAACTTAGAGCAGCAACACTACTGACTATCCCCTGCCCGATTCCAAAACTGGATGAAGGAGAGGTGCCTGCTGTTCTGTGCTTTAATTTGGGGGTAATTATCAACCATATTTCAGGGCACAAAATAATAGTCCTTGGAAGAAAAGAGCTCTTTCATCTTTTGTGTGGCAGTGCATGGTTGGGTAGATGCTGGCTTATCAACCATTAGTAAATTCCTTTTGCAATTTTTGATTTGTGCTAGCATGGCAAATTATACCCAGGGTTGTGGCTTTCCTTCCACTTCCATCATTGTCAAACCCTCCCTCTAAAAGTCTGTAAAGTCAGTGGAGTGGTATCAACATAAAATCAGTGAGAAGGACTTAAGACTCCTGATCTTTAATTTTCTGCAGCATGCAATTTGGTCAATTCCCAGGGATCCCCAAGGCTCCAGACACATACCCAGTTTAAAAGGCTGTCCAGGAAGTGCTGGAATGATGAAGGACAGCACCTAGCCAAGTGCCATCTGTTGGCCATTTACCATACTGCTTCAGAGAATGCACAGTTTCTGAGTGCCATAGATGGTATGGCATAAACCAGTCTCTTTAGATTCAAACTTGCAGTTTAGTATCCCATTTCAGGAGGAAGACTCCATAATGGAAGCTTTTCCCTAGGTCCAGAGAGTGTAGTTTAACTTTTCTTTCTTAGGACCTCAGAGATGTAAGGCTTTTGGGTAACAGTTCAGCACATGAGTAGGTGTACAAAAAGTTCTTAGTGTGATTTGTGAAGCATACTGTTTTCTATTGAAGAATAAAGTGATTAATCATTACTAGGAAAAAAATGTCCTAAACATAGTGACTCTTACTCAGGCTTACCTGCTCCTACCCTTTGAGGTGGAATAATTGCAGCTAAAGGAAGCAGATAAGTATCGCTTTGCCTCTGCATCACTGGGCTCCTGAAGCAGGGAGCAAATGTTTCATCCCCTCTGTTCTCTCAGATTAATTATCTGTTGTAATCACAGAACCCCATGAGGTTATCTCATATTATCTTGAATAAGCTTGTATCCAAGACATCAGTTTTGGGTGTAGTACTGGTCTCCATTAACAATCCTCTGTTGGTAGGTTTGTGCTATGCCTGTAGACAGATGGACCTGTTACTGCTTCAACCTAACTTGGAAGTCAGTGGAAGACATAAGACTCCATATGTAGAATGGATTGAAAGCAATACATACCAAACATTTCTAATGTCCTACAGAATTTCTACATTGTAGTGGCAGATTGTTTAAATAATTGGCAAAGATTACCGAAAACATCCTTCAAGCAAAAATCTTCACTATCCCGTGATTTATAGCTTAGGGTTCTCACAGAAGAGAAATGTCTCCTGATAGCACTTATCAGCCATATACTTCTTGTCCATGCCACTGCAGCAGTATGAATTTTCCAGAAATGTTTCCATGTAGCAGGAGGCAGGGTTGGTGGTTCTTCAGGTGGCATCTTCTCCCTGAGCCTTTTCTTAACTGTAGCCCTCTGCACTGATGTGCAAGCTGCTCCAGGAGACACTGTCTCTCAGAAGCACTGTAAATCTGAGACTTGGCCTTCATGACTAAGAGTTTCTTGCATTTGCTTGGTATGGAAATAATTTCAGCTGGGGTGGTATAATCACATTTTTAACAGAGATTGTTACTTTTTGTCTCCTTATGTTTCCCCTGCAGTCAGAGATATCTCTTTCTTTCTTAAAGTGCAGAGAATACATACAAATAGATGTTTTAGTGTTCCTCTGGGATGCTTGTACTTATGTGATCAATTAGGACATTCTAAGCTATTGTTTTTGTACCTTTTGAAATCCACAGAGCTCTTCTTGAGACATTTGACTGAGTGCTTCGCATCACTATATTCCTCTGTCAATCAGCTATATAAAACTACTGCAAATTTGTTAAAAATCAGGTCTGAAATATAAACACATTGCTTTTTAGAATGTATTGTGAATTATTTTGATGTAATGTGAGCGTGTATCCTGTTGCAAAATAGCTGCTAGTTGCATAATTGCATCTTATCCCTCCTGTATGAGAACTAGGACCATATATATACACACCATACCTACCTAATGCATACGTGAGATACTTTTGCAAAGAAATGGCCATCTGACTCAACATGCCAACCTGGACTTTTAAATGAGTGAAAACACTTTCTTGTTTGTTTGCTTATTTTTGGAGCAAGCCTTCTTCTCCCTCATAAAAAGAGGTGGTTGTCTCATATGCTTTTTTCAGTAATTCATTTCAATTGCTTTCCTTGATAACATGTTCCATATGTCTACTATCTCCCTTTTTTGTCCTTCAGTAGCCTAGAGCATTTTCTTCACCAAAAGCTGCATGGTTATTTTCCCAGGAAATATCACTGTTCCAAAAAAGATATTATAGGAGCAAACAAAACACATTTCCAAAATGGTGCTGCCAAATAGCAAAATGAAAAAAATGTTCATTATTTTTGATGACAAGCATATTAAGAGGAAAAAACTGTGTTGTTTAAAAATAACCAACTCTTCAATAGTAGTGTGTGAGGATATTCAATTAAATGGAATGTTGTTTTTCCAATGAGACCATCTAATCTTGGATTGAAACTATGGGTTGAATTATTGTTGGGGTTTTTTTTTGTTTTCATTTCTATTTTTTTTTAATCTATATTTTTTCCTCCATTCCCATCATTGCTTGTTACTATTTATATTTTATGTTGCGGGTCCTTTTTCCAGCTGTTTCTAAAACTACAAAAATGCCAGATGTCATGTTGGAAACCCAAAGCCCCAAATCAGGCCATAAATCACAACAAACCATAAATATATATCTTTATATATGTAAAATATATATATATAAAAGGCCATTGTACTGTTCTGTGGGTCTTCCCTTGTTGGCCTTTTACCCCTCACAGCAGGTAGAACTGAAGTGTCTTACCTGGTGTGTTTACTTTGCAGACTCAGAGCAGAGCACTGGGTCAGACACAGAGGTGCTGGCAGAAAGGACATCCTGCTCATTTGGCTCTCATTCTGACCTTACATCTGGTGGCTCAGGCCCTCAGCCTCCTCCACCTTCATCCATGGAAGAGATCCAGGTAGAGCTGCAGTGTGCTGACCTCTGGAAAAGATTTCATGACATTGGGACCGAGATGATCATCACAAAAGCAGGCAGGTAAGATATCTTTGGCTTTTTATCTAGTTCAAACAACCAACCAAAAACATCATATGAAAACACTTTTGTAAGAAAGAAACATTTTTTTTCTTCAGGATAAGACAAACGAATAAATATGTAGGAGAGATTAAAAGGCTGTCATAGTTTCACAGCTGTATATTCTACTAGCTTTCTTAAGACAAGTAAAGTTGTTTCATATTACTGCTTGGATCACTGGCTCCAAAGGAGAACTGTCAGCTGCAGGACACTGTTGAAGATAGTCTTTTCTTTGAGCAAATAAATCAGGAAATGATCATTGTACTGTTGGCTGTACTGAACTTGAGAAGAGTTATGAATTTGGGGGTAAGCTATTTGAGTTTCCTTTCAAGTTCCCATAGCACTTCATGAGCCAGTTGATTTAATTTCGAATATAGTGAAATTCAAGCTCACCTTTGCACCAAACATCTTCCTGTAATTCTAAATAGACAAAATATTAATGACTTCCTGTATAAAAAATGTGCAGGCTTAATGTTTCTCTCTACTACTGCAATGACACCATGTCAGCTGAGGTTAGGAACAGCCACAAATAAACCAGATTTGTTTAAAAAGAAAACCTCACCCTGCCATGCTGTTAGCCAGTGGTAAGATCTTCATTGCTGACCGTTTGCCAAAAGCACATCTGGAAGCTAGTTGTGAGTTTCTGGATTCCTTAAACTGGGAATTTTAGCTGTGTTTGGTTCATGTCACGTTCCTTCCATCCACCTAATGGTGTTAATGCCCATCAATGCTGTGATGAAAAGCGTCAGCACCACGGACAGCGCCGGCCACCGCGACTAGACCACGTGACCGTCCCAGGAGCTGTTCTGCCCCTTCCGCAGGCTCGCACAAAGGAATTTACCCCAAATTTTGGGGGAAAATATGCCGTTCATAACTTTGTTCCATGTCTGTGCTCTCAGGAATTGCCAGAACAGCTAGACTTGTTTCATTTTCTTGTGAAATGAGCACTATTGCTCTGTAGCCCCAGGAAGTCCAAGTAACTCGAGGAAGTTGTGTCAGCTATATCCCTGAAGATTATCAGAGACAGATTAGCTCCCAGTTTTAGATGTATGATCTCACTGGCACAGCAAGCATTTTCCATCACTACAGACTGGGCTGCTGCCTCAAATGCAAGAGGCAAAGTAATAAGACTTATAACACTTGTTATTCTGCATCACCTTTTCTCTGGGGATGTCAAAGCAGGCACAGAGAAAATTATTACTATTATCCTCTTTTCGTAGGGGGTGAAATTGAGACCTAAACAGATTAAGTGATCTGTCCAGCATCATTAAATGTGACACTGGCAGAACCAACTTTCTTGCTTCTTTCTTGCTTTATTGTCCTGGTGTTATTTCTGGACATGCTGTCTCAGAAACTTAAAATAATATATTGCTACCCACTGGATTATCTATAATGATTTCTCTTACAATACATGGAGTTGACTTAACAGCAACATAAATACCTCAAAGCCACCAACACCAATGCACATTAAAATGCCCTGAGCTTAGTGGTATGAAGATGATTTTGGCAGCTCATACATTTCTGAATGAAGTAGCAGACCATAAAGGGATCTTAAAAAGCTAAACCTTGACTACGGGGTCTTGGTTTTGTTTTAAAGTCATCAAAAAAGTTGCAATATGAATGCCACTGTGATATTTCAAATAGTTCAATGCAAATTCTCACAAAAGCCTTGGCAGCATTCACAGAGGTCCCGGAGAAGGAAGCGTTCATGGAAAAAAATACAGTGAAATGTGCTGGGGAGATATAGCATAATGATAAATCCAAAAATGGAAATATTTCTATTTGGTCAGACTGATGCACATATACAAAAAAAATTTTGTAGTTCCTTCAAAGTTTTTAGGAAATTACAATATTAAATACATTGTTGGTCTTTGGCTGTGGTTTTTTTTAGTTGAAATTTGTCATTTGTCTTCAATTTATAAACTCTTATGTGTTGATTTGAACTATGTATTTTGACATGTTTGATATAAAACTATTGTTCTGATATCTATGAATTGAATTTTTTCATGTCAGCTGTGGTTCATGGAACTTGCCATTCCTGTTGCCTTTTTGACAAGTAGGTTTCCCACATCACATACCATCGTAACAAACAATAGGTACATATCCCTAATTACACAGTAGTAACAGGAAGCTGATTAAGAATTTCTGTGAGATGCACATAGTTCCTTCAATGTGGGTGCTTGATGCACCTGAATTACAATTCCAGTGAAGCACCATGCCAGGAAAAATGAGACCCATTTAGTAAAGAAGCATCCCAAACCAAAACATCGAGATGCACTGTCTCTCCTTCCCACTTTTTCTCTTTGTTTCAACCTGGACAAGAAAAAAACTTTGATTTTCTTAGATTTTAGCTCAAAGATTTTGGTTTTCATGTTCCCACGACATTTTGGAGGAGACACGCTTATGCTCTGAGGAAAACCTCAGTCTGCAGTTTATAATGAAATA
>NW_009909852.1:30628-34345 GCF_000696875.1 Nestor notabilis | reverse complement strand
CCTATTTATGCAACTGTCAGAGGTGTTGACATCACAGGTTAAGAATGACAGACACCTTAACTTTAAGGAGTCCAAACCAATATGTATTTTGATGATTTTTTAATAGGGAATAGATTTAGAAAACCTGTAAGGACTGGAAAAAATACGTCTCTTTGCAAGATTCTTTTCTGTAATGCCATTAATAGTATTCTCAAATGCCTTTTCAAACTCCAATCTTGGAAACTGTACCACTTATGAAAGACCATGTGTCACTGTATAGTCATAACTTACTGCAAAAATCATGTATTCTTTACTATCCTAAATAATATTCTTTCTTCCTGAAGAGAGATGCTTATCATTACTGAAGTCCTGATGTCTAACTGGTTCATCACTGTCTGCCCACGCAAAATCTATATAGCTACTAAATACATGTATTTTTGCTGCTTGATGATGTTCTTCAGAAGTTACATTAACAGTATTGAAGGCATGTGTTTTTTTTTGTTTGTCGTTTTTTATTTTTGGTTTTGGTTTTGGTTTTGATTTTGTTTTCTGCTGACTATGTTTGTAGGTTAACCATTGCAAAACATAATGAAGAGTCTGGGCAGTTTCTTTAGGTAGTACATCTCTTTATTGGGGATGATCCTTACAGATATGATAAAATTCACAAATGTTTAACTTCTCAGGTTGAGCATTTTTCTTTCAGAGAGGATGTGTCTGTGATGGGTGAGAGCTGAGTCTAGCAGTCCTCCATATGGGATGCATGATGTATGGTGTATCCCATAGATCAGGTTGTATGATTTCTGGCAAAAATACCAGAACTGGTGTCATTTCCTGAAGTTTTCGTACTACTTACTGAAATTGTCAGTGACACACGGTGTAATTTGCAACTTCTTCCTTCCCCAGGGAAGATTTTGCTCTTCTTGTTGCTTTGCCTTTTCAAACCCTGTTTGAGTCCTGCAGGGGCTTCTTGTTTTGAAAGCCCTTGTAATTATAGACTCAGTTGCCTATAACTACAGCTGCTCCTTAATTTTCCATGACTCGTAAGGCACTGCTTGGTTCCTGTCTGATCCCACAACGTCTTTCTGTTCTTACTGTGTAATGCTAGCTTCTAACCTACATTCTCATTTCAAACATATTTCTGGAGCTATATCCTGCCTACGTCAGGTCTACTACACTTTTTAACTTTCAGACTCTCACATTTAATTCTGCTTTGTTTTTTCTTTTCTTGGTGTTGTATTTATAGATGTCTTTTTTTGTTTGTTGCCATAACCTACTTCAGTCCTCTTAGAACTTTTCTTTTCTTGCTTTCCACCAGAAAGCTATTATTTGGAATTTAATAAGATGCTTTTAACAAGACTCCTTTGTTCTTTGTGCAACAGATGCAAATAGCTTTCTGCCAGCTGCAGTGCATTCAAATCTGCAATCACCTTTATCTCCTTTCTGTTTGAAAGGCAACCTTAGACTCTGTATAAAACAAAATCAATTCAACTTAAATCCCAGGTCATACTGATTTAAGCAACTTGTCCTAAAACCATCTTTAACTCTTACTCTCTACTCTCCTTCACCAGTGGTGGTCATGAATGCACCCTGGCAATGTCAGAAGAGGAATTTGAATTCTTCCCACCCACCCCCTCCAATCCCTAGCTGAAGTCCATGGTCACCTGAGCTGCAGGGGTAACTGTTAGTTAACTGCAGCATAGAAATGCTACCCAAAGGGGAAAGCAGTGTGCACTTATTACTGGGAATATACACTATCAAGAGTGCTTGAAGTCCTGCTCTGGAAGGGAAGTGCTGCCTACTGTTTATGGCACGCACACAGGCACAGCCAGGAGGTATTCCTCTGGACCTAGGTTCTACCTGTCACAGAGCCAGGATCTCATCTCAACAAAGAGGAAAATAATCTCATCTGCCATATCATAGTTATTGTATCTATACTACAGGATGGCTCAAACCTAAGTGCTGAGGTCGGGCTCAGTAATAAGAGTTGGAAAAGCCAGCAGCGAGTGCAACAAGTGACCTTGTCCTCTCCTGGCTCCTCTGTGCTTCCTGATAGGTTAAATGGTATTTTTTCTGGAGTTTCTTGCCTCCCTGAAACCATGAGTCTGAGGTGTTTGAAATGTGTAACTGGAGCTCTTTACATTACCAAATGGGGCTTTTTAATTTCCAGTGGAAGAAAGGAAAGGCCTCATAGTGCTCTTCAGTTAGAGACAGCAGCAGGACTTTGTTGTGAAGCTCTGTGGATGCTGAAGGGGCCCATGGAAAAGACTTCTCGGAGCAAGGGCTGGCATCTATAGCTGCCAAAATGCCACCCAGACATTCTGGCCCAGTGGGCCAGATAAGCTTCCTCCAGCTTCCACAAAATGTCCCATTTGGGGGATACTGAGAAGATCTGCTGGGCTCTCACTCCCTCATAAACAAGGCATCTTTTTGCTCCCAAACCTTGCCCTCAGTCTTACCTCTCCACACAAACATATCCTCTATATGATCCCACACGGTGGAGGGAAACAGAAAGGTACTCCTTGCCTTGCCTTCCTTGCCGTGCCTTCCTTGCCATGCCTCACTTTCACTCCTCACAGGTTTGTTTTCTTAAAGAAATGTACATTTGGCACTAGTCTTAAATGCAAGGAAATATGAGGTCTAAATCAGCAATGATAACTTCAGGCTGCCATGTAAACTCATGTACATCATAAACACTGTGTACGCTTAATCTGCAAACCTAAATCAGATTATTTTGCAGTTTCTCAACTAGATTTTTTTTCATGACTGTGGAATGACTATTCTGCCTGTTCCTACCGATAAACAAATTGTCTTTTGCTACAATTGAAGAGCACATCCGTTCATTTTAGGGTTTGCATTTAGCAAATGTCACCCTTAAGCAAATTTAATCTTATTTAAGTAGTTGTTTATGTAGTGTATAAATCATTACACTAAACAGTCATGAAAACTGTATGGTAAATTGTATCAATCCTTTTGAACTCTCATTTGACTTCTGCTCACTAAGGAGTATTTCCAATGTTTGAAAAGCTTCAAGGAATTGCATTTATGTTTTGCAGCAACCTGATAGGTACCTTTTATTCTCTTATCCTCTAAAGAGGAATTGCCCTCTATAGAACTAAGCTGTGAAACAGAATGAATGTATGGTGGAAGGGATCTTTGGAGGCCATCTGACCCATGCCTCCACTCAGAGCAGGCCAGCTTTGAAGACAGATCCAATTTGACACAAGCTTCATGTGTGCTGGTTCAAGGAGCAGGGGTAAGAGTTGGCACCTTGAGGCTTCTAAGGATGAGAAAGTGAAACCTGATGCTGTTGGAAAAAAATCCAATTTTGGATCTTTGAACAGTTTTCACACAGGAAAATTTAACTAGAGTTTTGTATTAAATGAATGTTTTAACAACAACAAAATGCTGGCTGCCACAATCCAACTACTTCTTTCTATTGCTGAAAGTTCCAGGTATGGTTCTTAATATCAGTACACTACTGTGCTGTCAAATACTATTTTAATCAGGTTTCAGAGCTCTTTATATATCATTAATTTTCTTCACATTCAGAGATTCATAAACCTCATTCTCATTATGGAAAGAGGCAGGAATTGAGTAGACTGAGGCACATGGTTGTTACAAAAAGGCTTTTTAAAACACTTCTATGTGGTCCTAAACTAATTGTAATACTTTATTTCATATCACATCATATTTCCCCTAAAAGGGAACTGTGTGTAAGTTCACAGTCTAAGTTTAGGA
>NW_009909852.1:11413-30597 GCF_000696875.1 Nestor notabilis | reverse complement strand
GCTGAGTGGTAAAGCTAATATATAAATAACTTGATCATCCCAAACTGCCGCTGATATAAAACCTCCTCCTAAACTATATCAGATGTCACCACATGTTCTCTATGAAAACAGACGGCCTTTGTGTCTATGGCTGTTGACTATAAAACTAGATGATATCTTTCTAGATGGAAGGTTCTTGACTGTTTATTAGTACAGTCATATTCAAATGGCCTGAATTCCTTCCAAACCTTTGAGCTTCCCATTTTCTGTAGGGCTAGTGCCTCTGGTGAGCCAAGCATCAACCAAGAGGAAACACAGAGCACAAGGACTTAGCCAGGATTACACCTGAGTACCTCTCTATGTGGCCACTGCTTGTCTTTTCCATTTTCCCTTTCCACACAGCAGTACTGCTGGACACCTGCTGTGACACTTCCAGGCCACTTCCTTATGGCAAAGGAACCTAAGTTACTTTTACACCCACAGAAAAAGAAAGCTCGTAAATAATTTACAAAACTCTAAAAGTGCACTTAAACCTTAGAGAAAGCACTGAGATCAGCCAAGCTCTGTCTAATCACTTCAGAGATAAGCCTCTAAGCCTCTCGGATGGTCTGCAGTAATCTTTTACAAGGTATTTCATAAGCAAACAACCCTGCAGGCTATACTGCAACTTTACACGGGGTTGCAGATTTGGAGAGAGCTTCTTGGGACATACAGCATTCAATTTTCCCGATATAATGCACAGCCTTAGACCCGAAGAGACTCAGATTTAATCCTGGGTTTCTCATCAGCCCTCTGAAACATGACCTACCTCTTAAGCTGCTCCCAAGCCACCTCTCTCCAATTAAGGAGACCTGGACTGTAAAATGCCACATCCTGTCCCCATTTGGCTTGGCAGATTTAATGAGCCATTGTGGTAGAAACAAGGTAATGCCCTCAAGCCATGAAAGACTAATCCATTATTCCTTCCCCCGCTCCATCATTCAGCTAGCAAACTCACACCATCAGTTCCATAAGTCTGCTCTCTCCTTGAAGGGTTTCTGCAGACAATTCTTCTGACAGTTTTATGTCTCTCATAACTGGGGTTAGCTGTACTCCAGCAGCTGTATGGTGGTTCTCTCCCTGCCCCCCATAATAAACGTCCTTTTCCAATGCAGATGTAGTTACTAATAGGTCAGAACTTGCCTTCTCAATGTCCTGAAATGGAAGAGCTGTGGATAGGGTGAAGGCTGAGGACCAACCTCCTTCTTCCCACGCTTTGCTGCAAGTAGGTATACGTGGTCTGGATGGGAAAGAATAAAATATCTTCTCATGGCTGAGAACTGATTCTTGCTGTTGTAGAGTTTCATAATTTGCTCATCAGGAGAAAATGCTTAAGACATATCTGGATCGCATGATGTAGAAAACACAACACTTATGAAACAGATTGCACAAAAAAAAATGCTACCAGGACTTCAAGGAAACCATGATGATAACACCAGTGTTTCTGTTAAATGGGAAAAGTATGCCTAACAAGCATATATTAGTATATATGCTTGTTATTAATATATATATTAAGCATATATATATTAATTAGTTGTCTTTTTTTCTTAAATAACTATGAACATAAGAGTGAAGGGATCTTTCAGAATGATGGATTTGCTTTAAATATTATGCCAGTGATATGCGGGAAACATAGCAGGAAGAAGGTACACTGCCCATCCTAGAAATGCTTAGAGAGGACAATTTGTGTGGAGCATGGCAGAATTGTCTGCTAGGAGCTGGGAACAGCATGTCCAACTGGGAGTGTTTTATTGTTACCACAGGTTGTTATTCTGCTACCCCTTTTCTGAAGTGGGAAAAATCTGAAGATTCAAATCACTTCCAGCACAGTCATTGCTGGAATGACCCACACCAAGCCTAGAGGAGTTATGCGAAGAACTGGGCTATGTAAAGAAATGTGCTCCTGGTGTCAAAAAGAGGTCTAAGGAGCCTCTTCAGCTTCCCTGTTCACCATTTTCTTCTTGATTTCTACTCTTCTTTTCCTAGGAGAATGTTTCCAGCCATGAGAGTGAAAATTACAGGTTTGGATCCCCATCAGCAGTATTATATTGCCATGGACATTGTGCCTGTGGATAACAAGAGATACAGGTAAGCTTTATAGGCACAGAGGTAGAAACTTTGTGACAGCCTAGGAAAGACAGATGCCATTATACAGCATTTCAAATGTATGGTGGAAGAGACCATGCTGATTTACACCAATATAGTTGATTTGACCAGCATCATGAGACAAATCGAGAGATTTGCTCTTTTCAAATAGCAGTTTTTAATCAGAGAGATCCCTAGCATGCATTTCACAATTGACATGATTAGCAATGACTGTCTGAGGTTACTGATAACTGGAGGTATCAGTGGGGAGTCTGAAGCCTCTAAAACTACTTCAGCAAGAAAGAATGGGTATGCAGCAGCTGAACTAAGATGGGCATCTCAGGTCTGGCCTGAACTAACTTGTGTGATTTTTGTTTTAAAAGCATTCAGTGTCCAGCAGAGCAGTCGCAGGGGTATGGGCCCTAACTTATAACGTGCAGTGTCGTGGTTTAAGCCCAGCCGGCAACTTGGAACCACGCAGCCGCTTGCTCACTCCCCCACCTCTTCCTTCCTCCCCCCGCTCCCGGAGGGATGGGGAGGAGAATCAGAGGAGTGTAACTCCCACGGGTTGAGATAACAGCACTCCAGTAACTAAGGTATAATACAAACCACTACTGCTACCAATAATAATGATAAGAGGAATAACAAGGGGAGAGGACACAACCGCTCACCACCCGCTGACCGATACCCAGCCCGACACGAGCAGCGATCTGGGCCTTCTGGGTAACTCCCCCCAGTTGATATACTGGGCATGACGTGCTGTGGTATGGAATACCCCTTTGGCCAGTTTGGGTCAGGTGTCCTGTCTCTGCTTCCTCCTGGCTTCCCCTCCTCCCTGGCAGAGCATGAGACTGAGAAAGTCCTTGGTCAGAGTAAACATTACTGAGCAACAACTAAAAACATCGGTGTTATCAGCGTTGTTCCCAGGCTGAAAGTCAAAAAACACAGCACTGCACCAGCTACTAAGAAGGAGAAAAAATGACTGCTATAGCTGAACCCAGGACATGCAGCCATTGAGAAACCCTGTGATCAATCTCCACAGCTGAGCTGAAAGGAAGAAGAGAGTGCTGTGAAACTAATGGGATTCTGCTCCTAAAAAGTACTCTGGAAAACTCATGGTCCTCTGCATCCCAGAAAACTACGCAGAGAGGGGTGATTTATTCATACTCACTAAAGACCCCTGAGAGCAAGTCTTTTCATCATAGAATGATGAAAACCATCATAAAATGGTTCAGGTCGGAAAGGACCTTAAAGATCATCTGGTTCCAACCCCCCTGCCATGGGAAGGGACACCTTCCACTGGACCATGTTGTTCCAAGCCCCATCCAATCTGGCCATGAACACTGCCAGGGGTGGGGCAGCCACAGCTTTTCTGGGCTCCTCTCCACTCTCACAGGGAAGAATTTTTTTCCGAAACCTAACCTGAATCTCCACTCTGCTGGGTTAAAGCCATTCCCCTTTGTCCTGTCACTACAGGCCGTTGTTAAAAGTCCCTCTCCAGATTTCCTGTAGGCCCCATTTAGGCACTAGAAGCTTCTCTAAGATCTCCCCTTAATGAGCCTTCTCTTCTCCAGGCTGAACAAGCCCAGCTCTCTCAGCCTGTCTCCAGAGCAGAGCTGCTTCAGTCCTCTGATCATCTTCGTGTCCCTCCTTTGGACTTGCTCAGGCAGGTCCATGTCCTTCTTATGTTGTGGGTCCCAGAGTTGGATGTAGTACTCCAGGGGGGGTCTCATCAGAGCAGGGTCAAGGTTCCTTTGGATGGCATCCCCTTCCTCTGGCGTGCCGATTGCGCCACACAGCTTGGTGTTGTCAGCAATCTTGCTGAGGGTGCATCAATCCCATTGTCTGTGTCATCAACAAGGAGGTTGAACAGCACCGGTCCCAGTGCCAGTCTCTGAGGAACACCACTGGTCTTCACTTAGACATTGAGCTGTTAGAGGCAAGAATGTCATGCAGGACAGTGTCTAATGCCTTGCACAAGTCCAGATAGATATGTTAGTCACTCTTTTCTTTTCCTCAAATAGTCTTCACTGCAACACATTTCAAGGATTCAAGAATTGCTCCTCTGTTTCAAATGCTAAATATTACAGTTTTGTTCTCAGATTGTTTAGAGTGTTTCTCAGGAAAATGCTTTTCCTGGGAAGCATTAAGGTAGTGTCTGATACTCAGCTAGATGTTTTTCCCCTTTCTTTGAGTGTTCTTCTGACAGCACTAACATCGAAAAAAATACATTGTCTTATACTTTGTTTCTGTCCGTGTTTGCTTTTGCAGCCACATAGAGCAAGTTAGCAGTGAAGGGAGAAGATTATTATTATTTTGTTTTTCTTGTGAAAATACAGGAAATGAGTCACTGTTTGTAGGCATGGACTGAAATAGCTTAGCAGAGCTGAGTAGACACCCAGTGAGGGGCAGCACAGGGCAGAGCTCAGAGGTGTTAGCAGGACTGGTTGTGAAATGCCTTAGGCCAAAGGAGCCACAGGACAGAAAGCAAAAAACGTGTCTAGGCAAAGGTGTGGTAGAGAAATTTATGGAATATTTGGGATGGCGAGATCAGGAACACAGACGATTATAAAAAATCAGGAACACAAAAGTTACTTTTTACTCTAATTCCAGCATTTGTAATACTACATGGAATTTCCTATTTTGCAACATTTCAGACTAAGAAATTCTGTTTTATTGGTTTTTCTAGTGATATCCATTAGATTTTGCTCTTTCTGTGTGAAGACACGTGTTTTGCACAGTCTGGCATGGCAGCCAGTGCAGATTGCCGGAAATTACAGGGCATTTATTAACATTTTCAGAGAGGGCTTTGTTTACTCACATTTTCTAGCCTCTGACTCTGAAAGGGTTAAGGAGTTGAGAAGGCACATGTGGCAGAGTTTTACAGAGAAAAGAACTGCAAAGGTGGTTTTAATAATGAATAAAGTCTGAACAAGTGGCTCAGGGGTAATCTGGCTTTCATTTAGAAGGTAGGAGGTTGCAATAAAGCACATTCTCCCCTGACTGCAAATGAGAGCTTGGGGTGTATGCGGTAGGGTGGCCAGAGAGGGGGAGACCTGGAAATCTTCCTCCAGTGAGTGAGCAACAACTTCCCATACCTTTCCTTTTTCAGGTATGTGTATCACAGCTCCAAGTGGATGGTGGCTGGCAATGCAGACTCCCCAGTGCCCCCGAGGGTTTACATCCATCCTGATTCGCTGGCTTCTGGAGACACCTGGATGAGACAGGTGGTCAGTTTTGACAAGCTCAAGCTCACCAACAACGAGCTTGATGATCAAGGCCATGTAAGTTAAAAGCTAATGCTGGTGCCTGTTGCCCCCAGCCTTACTCCTTTCAGGCTCAGAAGGGTGCTGCTGCTGTTTTGATGTTTCAGTGTCCTGCTGGGCACACGTGTCTATAGCCACTCTAAAGAGTTATGAAACCTTTTTCCCTACTTCAGTGTTTTTTCCTCAAAATGTTGCCTGATCCTATAAAGCTCTTTTCTCTCTGCACATAGTACAAAGTTTGTCTCATACATACTTGTAAGAAAAGGGTGATTTTCTTTGTATTAGCCCTTATTCCAGCACTGCTTCCTTGTACATCTGAATAAGGTATAGAATATTTGGAGGGGGGAAAAATAATCCTTTCCTTATTATTTTGTTTTTTCTTCAGATAATCTTACATTCAATGCATAAGTACCAGCCCCGTGTTCATGTCATCCGCAAGGATTTCAGCAGTGATCTTTCTCCTACAAAACCAGTTCCTTCAGGAGATGGGGTGAAAACCTTCAATTTCCCTGAGACTGTCTTTACGACAGTGACAGCATACCAAAATCAACAGGTAAAGCTGCATGCCTTCAGACTCCTTTTACGATGGGTGTTCGTAAAAACATCAGTGCGCTTGATGTGTTTGAGGTATTAATTTTGCTGAGAAACGTAGCTCAAGAAGAGTGTACACTTTACAGGCTCACTGTTTTAATTTCTGCTACAGTGTGTAGACATGAGGCATGTAGCCAGAAAACCACCTTGCAGATAAGGTGCCTGCAGTTTTTATTTTAAGGTAAGTAAGTGATATATAAAGAGATTTTGTTCACATTGCCTTACTGTTTCACGGTACAAACTACGGTATCCTGTCCCCACTGTAATTTTGAGGCAGTACAACTAGTGTGGTTCTGTTGTCTCAGAGAGAAAACACATAGTTTTTTTTTAGCAGTGAAGCAAAAAGTTTTAGAGCAGCACAATCTCATCAGTTTGCTGACAAAAGAAGCCTTTGAACATAAGAAGCAGCAGTCCATGTGTTGCGTGTGAACTGAAATTCTCATGCATAATTCGTTTGATTCAGATCTTGCACAATTCCCAGTGGAGAGTGTTACTATTAACTTCAGATATCATAAGGAAAAGATGTTGCCACAGTAGGATCCTCTGTAGAGACCTTGATGTTGTTACTGATCTGCCCTTTTTCTTAAACTAGTCTTCATGGCACTAGGAAATGTAATCTCAGTGCACACTAGTGTTTGATTACAGAATATCCAGTCTACCCCTATTTTCCCCAAAGATGCGGTATCTTTAAGTGGAAATTAATTGTTAGCAAAATGTGAGCAGTTGAGACATCAGCAAAGAAAGGAGATTTAGAAAGACTATGCTATGGATTACACGCTTGCTCCCCCTTCTCCTTCAGTGGTCAGTGAAAGATGGTGTCTTTGAGGAGGTGCCTGCTTCATTGCTTCTGCAGGCATGTTCACTGCACACGTAAGTGTATAAGCTCTTTACATCCATCCATCCCCTTTGCAGTCTCCTTATGTACTGCTGATCTGCCACCTACCTCTGCCTAGCCCTCACACCACCTCTGTGATGCTTAGGGCCCAGTGTGCCCCTTTTCTCTTGTTCATGTACACATAGTCCCTATTTTATTCTCAAGTGAGAATTATTTTATTCTTAAGTGTATTTGATATATTTGATTCTCAAGTGAGAGGAAACTGTGTATTTCCCTTTCCTGCCATTCTCCTCCTTACTAGGATGGGGGTTGTCAGGGCATTAAAAGGGCTGTGTAAGGTAATGTTTTCCCAGCTATGTGAACCAGAATCTCAGTTGGTGAAACTTTTGCTGTGTTAATAGTGGGCCTGCTTAAAGACTGTAAGGTATTGTTATAAGCTAGAAGAATGAGGGTACAAACTGTCTTGGAAGAAAAATAACCTGTTATCAAGCCTATTGTGGAAATAGGTTATAGTACTTACTGCCATAAATTGCAGAGGAGTCTTTAACCACAAACAGTGAAGGAAATCTTTTTTTTCTATGATGATTTCTGTTCTTCTGGAGAATGACTTCATGAACACAGTGGATGTCATTATATTTAGTATCCTTGGATGGAGGGACAGACTCATGTCAGATCACCTTAGAGCAGATTATAACAGCATCCTGACAGTGCTCTCATGACTGCTTCTGAATGCCCACTCCTAGCTTTTTCTCAGTCTAGTCCTCTTGAAATGACTTAAATCTGGATCCAAGATGGATCAACTATTCCAGCAGAAAAAAATATTGCAACATGATGGCGGGTTTGCTCCAGTCATTGGAGCACTGGAAATTTCCTGCCCCCCTCACCCAAACACATGTACTCCACAGACTTTTAACTGTAGCCTAGACATGGAAAGAGGAAAAAGAAAGGTGAATTGACAAGAAATAAGCCTGTAATTTTTCCTAATGACCAGATTTGTAAGACATAATTACACTGATACGGGAGCTGCCAAGGGAGGGCACCTCTCTCAGCCACTGGCTCTATAAGCTACCTCACTGTTAAGAAGCACTGAAATTTCTTCCTGTTTCTTTGGATTCCAAACATGTGGGGTTTTGCCCCCCAGATTTTCTTTTGGGCTGTATTTTTATAAAAATACCAGTAAAGGAGATTCTGGAGGTTTGAGGAAATCTTTTCATTACAAAAAAATGGAAATCCCCTGAATATGCCTGCATGCCCTCCAGTGGCTGTAAGCTTTGTTTTACTGGGAGAAGCGTCTCTGGAAACAATTGTAAAATGTTAGCAAATCCACCACAGGGATTCCCTCTACTGTAATTCCATCCTCCACAGAACATATCTGTCTCTGTACACACAAGTCCCAGGACAGCTGCAAAGTCAGGCTAGCGGAAATTAAGTTCACAAATTAAGCTTCTGCAAAAATAGGAGCTGCATTCCAGATCCGAGGTTAATATCCACAGTAAGGGCTTCGTTCTGACAGAAGCAAACCACCTGCAAATCCGCTTCAGATCAGTCTGTATTAAACTCATCCTTTTTGAGCAGTTTCAGCAAAACCACCTCAAATTTGGTAGGATCTTGAGATCTCACTCTCTTTTCACCCCAGAGGCAGTGTCTCGGGGGCTGAGGCTGGCAGAGGGAAGTATTTATGCTGCACCAGGTTGGGGAATAGCTGACAAGGGAGTATGATACCACAGGCTGCAAGGTCAACCCCCCAGTATTATTTTTCGTATTTACCAACATGGAATTTGTGCCTAAAAATAAAGCAGGAAGGAAGATTCCCCAAAGCACTCAGTCTGGCTGTCATCCTCTTTGTTTAGAGGAGGAGGGAAAAGTCAAAGATGGTTTCCAGACCAGAAAACCCTTGAAAGGCCACCCAGATGCTGACCAGAAGAGCAACACCTTGTGCACGTGACTGGGTGGCTAGCTGCTGTCTTTGGATGCTGTAGCCTGTGCTTTGTCTTTTCTCCTTAGCAGTGTTTGAAGATCCATGAGTGCATCCAGCTGCTGGATATCCAGAGTGTTGAGGCTGGGATGACCCAGATACCAGCCAAACCTGAGCAGAATGCCTGTTTCCAAAACCACATGGCCATTGATAAGTTATAGCTCCTGGGCCCAAGTTGTGCTTCTACTTGGGGAACAGCTTCTCAGCCCCAAAGCTGTGTCAGGTTTCCTGATACTGCCAGGTTTCTGCCTCTGGCACCCTTCAGTTGCTGATCAGATAAGCTGTTCATGGATAACAGAATAATATAAATCTGGGGAAATACGTATGAAAGATCACTGTACAGGTGGTTTGGGCAAGACTAGTAATCATCAATAACTGTCATTTGTTGAAAGCAAAAAACTCATTTGGAGAGATCAACTAATCCTGATGTTCCTTCTTTATAGATCACCAGATTAAAAATTGACAGAAACCCCTTCGCTAAAGGTTTCAGAGATTCTGGGAGAAACAGGTAACAGGAGCTTGTTTGTGCTTTCTCACTGATCTCTCCTTCCCCTGATGATTGCATAGGGCATGTATCTAAGTCTGAGTAAGGTGTTTTGTGATCCTAATTAATTTTTACAGGAGAAGTTTGCTGTAGAGTAGTTGTTAGAGAAATTTGAAGGACTGCTTACTTTGCCTAAACAGATCCAATGTGTAATGATGGCTTCCTCAGAAAACACTTTCTATTAGCCAGCTAGACTGACCCTGTTTCTTTACAGAAGTCTCCTCCAGTGCTACTCCTACCTCTGCCTGGATCCTGCAGTCCAAAACCTTGACAGAGGGTTTTGATATTCTTGGACAGCTTATGAAATTCCTGCTTGACAACATTTTTTTCTGTGACTGTATTTTTTTTGGTGTCATATGTTTAATTTCCCATTCACTGCTACCTTTGTACCCCTTCTGTTGCCACTGCTTTCAAGGCTGTTCTCTTCTGTATGTATGTTTTGCTGCTGTTTATTTTTTCTGCTGGATAATTAATTTATTTATGCTCATTTTTATCATTTTCATGTTCCTCTGAGCTTTTCGATTTGTTGTTAAGAAACAAAATCAAAACATTATTTAGCATCTCTGGTAAGTCATTATTAAACTGTTACTGTTTACTGATATGGTCCTATGATATCCAAAGAATTAGGTAAAATAAATGAACTTCTAAAGATACTGTAGAGATTCTTGAAAAAATATATTCTTTTTATGACTAAAATGAAGACCAGAGATAGAAAGACATGGGATTGCAGATTGTAAAGCAGACAAATAGGTCACAGGCTAACACTCTGCAAAATAATGAAGGTTGTAGGAGATACATTTGCTTGTTCTCTATTATATGTAGAGCTGTCTGAAGGGCATTTTTAAACTTGAATTTTCACAGGAAATTCCCAAACTTGGAGCACAAATGCTTTCTTTACATTAGCATAAAAACTAAGATTTTGGTAGGTTTTCAGAATGAAAGTGCAAAAATGCTTTAGTTTCAAAAAATTTCAGTTTTTCTCCAGTGATGTCAAATTGTTTCACTTTGACTGTGTCACTTTATTTTGTGATTTTTATGAAAAGATTAAGGAGATTAAGTAGATTAAGTAGAAAAACTTAAATGTTATTTAGGATACATTATATTTTAAAAATATGATAGTAATCAAGGAGATCTAATAAAAAATAAGTTTTGAATTAGTAAAAGACACAGAGTTATCAAAAAAGAATAAGAAAGTCCAAACAAAAAATCTCAACTTTTTCTGCCATTCATGAATCCATCAGAGTGTGCAGCAGATCTAGATATTTCAGATCTAAATGATGCGGGCATCCTTTAAATCAGTGTGACAAAGGCTTCAGACATTAAATTATTTATAGAATTAGACATATATGAGTATGTTACAAGAACCCTACGACTGTAAAGCAAGGCTCTCAGTGTGCAGACCAGAGTGAAAGTCATCTGCATAGCTTTCATTTGCAGTCCCCATGGGCACTGTAATTCAGTTTTTACTCGCATGCTCCTCTTGTGTGTGTTCACCAGAACCACTGCCTCATTCACGGTTTGGTATGGGAAGCGTTCAGTGATCGGGCAAGTGCCCTGTGTTTCCCATCACTCATTTAAATGTTCACAAAGAAGACATCTTACTGACCTAGCAATTTCCTAGCTCAGCTCCTCTGTTATCATTTTACTGTAGCTATGCAAAAAGATGTTACCACACTTATTTACTAATGCTCCCCACTGTGAGCATTAGTTCTGATACTCGAAGCATATCTAACCTACTCTGCTCTCCTCTTCTGTGTGTAGGTAGTATCTGCCCTGGGTACAAGGTCTTCCCTGTGTGCAGAGATACAGCTGCACTGGAGGCTGGGTTTAGAAAAGAGATTGATGAAGTTCCACTTACATGGTGGGCTAGATTAACGTGGAAGGCATTAATAAGGTCCTAGCCCAGTGAATCTGGACAGTTTCCTGAAAAGGTTGGGAATTACTGATCTTTGTAGCTCACTGATTTAAGAAAGGGCAGGAAATTGCTACATGGCTGCAGCTGTGGGGAGGGCTCAGTAAAGCTCTCTGCTGATGTAAAGAGGAATTAAAATCTTTAAGGTATTACACATCAAAGAGAGCAGCCTGAGGCCTTAGGAAGAAAAAACAGGCAAAGGTATTTGCAAGCATATATAGCAGTCAGGCGCCTGCCTCACAAGCACTGGTCTGGCTAAGGTTGCACTGCTGTTGTCAGCTAGTGGAGGACATTCTAATGCTCAGCTGCTCCCTTTAAAGAGGAGATATACATAGATGTGCACATAGGAAGAAGAAAAGCATTAAGGTCCAAGCTGTGTGTTGAAAAGGTTCTCCAAATAAGACTTTTTCAAACTGCTGGGTAGCTTCTCTTCTTCCTGTGAACCTGTAATCTCATCAGGGTCACTGGTCAGCTGGAGTGCCAATCGTGACGCTCTGTAGTTTCCCATGTCCTCACAACTTTGCTTAGCTATGGTGCATCAGGCTGGACGTGGAGAGTGTCCCACTGAAGTTGTAGGCCTCCTTTGAAAAGGAAACAGGGTAATTTGGAAAAGGGACCATTTGTGATGCAGACAAGTGTAGTATGTATCCAAGATGTTTTGGGAAAAGAAGAAGAACTCCTCTTAGGCCACTTCTTCCCAAGGACATTTCGTTTCTGCTTTGTGAGGCTTTTCCATGAAGCAGAGATGGATGTTTTTCCTTCACTTATTTTGTATCCTGATACTGTTTCACTGTTGTTACCTGCTGCAGAAATTATGGAGTTGACTATTGTTTTTAAAACCAGTTTCCATTCGAAATCTTTCACTTCCATCAACTCACAGCCTTCCTCTATAGTTCCTTATAATTGTGGTCTCCCTTCATTAGTACAAGAGACTGCTAAAAATCTGCTGCTCTGGGGATACCCCATCACGATGTAACTGCCTGTATCCATCTGGGGGAGCGATTTTTTCACAGATCCCTTCTTGGATCTCTTTCAGTTGTTTGCATGGTTGTCTCCCTTCACAGCTGACTGCCCCAGTCCTTCTGCAGGGAGAAGGAGCAGTGAGGTATTTCAGAGGGAAACAACTCA
Organism: Nestor notabilis; assembly: GCF_000696875.1. Lineage (NCBI taxonomy): Eukaryota > Metazoa > Chordata > Aves > Psittaciformes > Psittacidae > Nestor > Nestor notabilis. The sequence goes on along the minus strand of NW_009909852.1, from coordinate 18,243 downwards.
GTAGCTGGACATTGTTTTGCACTCAAATCATGCTAATTAATTGAGTTCAGCAAAGTAGCTATTAGCCCTGATGGACTAGGAGTTAGCCTGTGTTAGAAGGTCAAGTCTTAGCCACTTATTAGAGATTCCCTCTACATCATGTTTGGTCCCTCTTTGCTTTATCTGCAAAAGCATGTGAAGCATCTGTAAAAGTGGAACAAGACAACTGGTCCTGGCGGTGAAAGGATACCTACCTAATGTATGTATGAGTCAGGCGTTACTTAGTTGCTTTCCTGAACTTCAAGAGATTGAGAACCAGAGGCTTTGACACATGGAGCTCAGTTAGCCAAATGTTTGGGTAGCGAGGATGCAGGTTTAATGCCACAGAACCTATTTTTGGAGACTGAGTGAAGTTCATTTGATAGTGGGATGCTTACAAGACCCCCTTATCCAAGAGGAAACCTGCAGGGACAAGAGTCAGGAAACGCAGTAGGGTGATGGAAATAAAAAACCCCTAAGCTGATGGCAAGCAACAGTGCTTTTCTTTCAGATGTGGTCAGCTGAGGTGAATAGAAGTTGTTTGTGTTGGAAATGCTCTTTGAGCTTTTGTCTAGGATAAGAGAGCCAGGAGGGTGCTTGGAGCCAATAGTTTGGCTTCCCCAGTGAACAATGCAACGATGACCTGAATCCTGTGTGCAGTGGGAATGGCAAGGTAGGCCATATGGGATGAATTATGGAGGTGCACTGATAGCTTGTACATCTTTTTTCATTTTTCAGACAATTGAACTGTTTCATTTATTGCCTATTATTAAAACTTTATAGCACTAAAAATAAAAGAATGAATGAAAAAAGAGAGAATTTTGGATACATTTTAAAGGACTGACCTTATTAAAATAAAGCTGGCAGTGAGTCCTCTTCTGATACTTTTTTTTTTTACTTCCTTCATAAAGATGGTGTGAGAAGGGAGGGTTTATGGCCTGATAGACAGTTTGAAGTCAATTTTTCCATACAGTTCTTGGAAGAAAAAGTGGATGCCATATGCATAATATTCAGCACACTTGGTACCAGCAGCCCTCACCAAAGCCCAGAAAGAAGCTGCTGAAAGTTCAGAAATGCTGAAAAGAGCATTTATTGCTGTCCCAAAATGCCTCTTCATTGGCAAGATGGGGTTTGTTTTCCCTGTTAGGTGATGGAACACACCTAGAATAGCACTCCAGTATTTCTGCTGACTAGAAGAGCACTACCCTTCTGTCCTGTGGTGGAGGTCTGTGACATGGCTCTGGATATCGTGGTACCAGACCAATGTCATAAACTGCTATGGGAGAGAGGGTTTTTAGAGTTGACAGCAATGGAGTTTCTTGATTCCCACCTCCTCACCTCAACATTTTCTTTCGAAAATAGGAATACATCAGTCAGAAGAAAAAAGATATATTGAAAGGCTGTGCTTAGAGTGGTAAAATCAGTCACAAAAAGGTGATGTGCCTTCCCACCAAAGCTGTTTTCTGCATGGCTGCATGTTCTTTTTCTGCAAGACTCCATACACGAGGTGGAAGGTGACTGACAGTTTTAGCTAGCACATGAGGCTGCTGTCTCATGGGTCTTTGTCTGATTCATGGCAGGATGCAAAAGTTCAGTAAGGATGTATTCTGCTTAAATACTATTTCAAAAACACCCATAAAGTTTGTTCTGCACAAACAAACAAAGAAACCAACTCCAAAACAAACCAACATGAAAAAAGGATGATCTATTATATAGAGACCTAAATTTGTGCATAGGGGAACTGGACATAGCTTTGACCTCTGTCACCAGCATACTTAGAGAGGGCATTTTATAAGGCATGTTCAACATGTGTGCACCTTGGAGTGAGTAAAGGACTCTCATTTGGGACAGGAAGAGGAAAGAGGTGGCTTTACGCCAGATGTAGAGTTTGGCCTTCATTCTTCAGGCACCTGTGGCTGCAGAGCTGCCCTCAGCATTACAGAGCAATTGGGGAATCCAGAGAAGCCACAGTGTTGCTGCTGGCAGTTGCAGTGTGGAAAAGGGAGGTAGACAGGAGCTGTGTCCACAACAAAGGGGCTGTTCTAGATCTGCTCCCCTGGAGCAGGAGGACATGGGTCCCTAGTTACATTTTTCCTTTGCATGGCATACAGGGCAGGAACAGAGCTGCTTTGCAAGATGCTCTGGTAACCTCACTGTTGTCATTTACCCTTTCAGGCACAGCGGAGTCCAACCCTTGACAGCAGTATATAATTTCTAATTTACTCTTTTATTTCTTCTTATTATTCCCCCATTATTGGGGGATTTTTGTTGTTGGTTTTCTTTTTCTGGTGTGTTTTTGTTTGTTTGTTTGTTTTCATACCCTTTTCTGTTAAATGTACAAATTATAAGGTAGTTGCAAGAACTGAATTGATACGGGAGGAAATGGTAGACAGAGAGCTAGAAACTTGGAACTGTGAATAAACCTGAGCTGAAACTGATGCAGGCTCCAGGCAGAGGTAGAGGCAATAGTTTAACCTGCCTTTACTGTTTCACTGAGCTACCTCCCATTAGGAATTGAATTTTACTGGAAAGGAGTCATAAGAGCAGATCTGGAGTCGGATGCTGGTGCAGAGTGAGGTTATGTGCATGGGGATCTAATGTCCGAACCAGACTGTGAACACTGGTTTTAGTGAGTTGGCCTCCTTATTTCCCTGCACGATCCTTGTGGCAGATGCAGAACAGCTGGATTAGCACAGCTGGACACTTCAGTATGCATTTCTGCATCTATTACTTGGTTTTAATCATCAAGCCAGGTCCTTCCAACAGCAGGTCTTGTTACGGAGCAACTTGGTCAGGGCATTTTGTGCCCCCTGGATATGCTTGTGTTGAGAAGCAGATGGAGCCTTAACACATGTGGCTTTCTCACACAGGGAGCAGAGGAAATCCTGGGGGTGGTACCAGTAGTCAAAGAGCTGCTTTTGCACACAGCCCGGCTTAGCAGATGGGTTCACATTCTGTACTGCCTTGTCTCTGAGCTCCATGAGCTGGCGGAGGCCACTGTATTATCCAAATAGTTTTGTTGTAATGTGCTCAGCACTAGTGTGAGACTGCTATGCAGAGATGTCTTCTGTTTCTACTTCTAACAGCTTAGCAGCTAATAAACACCATGCAACAACCTCTCTTCTAAACCTCCTCTTAAAATACAGAGTTTGGTTTGCCAACTCCAATGTATTTAAAGCATGTGAGCTTCCGGGGAGACTTTGGAAAGTTAACTGAGTGAGTGGAGGCACGTGCAGAAAGACATTTTCATAAGCAAAAGGCAGCTCCAGTATCAGCTCAACATCTGATGAGAGGCTCTGGGGATGTTAGAGCCTTTTGCTCTGAAAGGGGATACGTTCTCACATTTGACAAAGCATCTCTAGTCATGTTCAGTCAGGGTGAGGGCTATAACCTACTGCTGGAAAAGAGGCAGAGGAAGGTGAGGAATGGGGAACAGAGCAATGCACAGCTTCCACAGAGGAGAGTTTTTCCTGGGAAGAAACTCCAGGGGGTTGTCTCGTAAAGAACATGGGGGTCTTTTCCTAATAATGCACCTATGTCCTCACTAGAGATGTTCAGCAGAGCTAGCATTCCCTGGTGAAATTAAGAACAAATCTGAGGTCCCAGCCCTTCAACAGGAAAAGTTCTCACTTGCTTTTGGCTTTTTCTCTTTGGTACTGTCTTTGTGGTGAGTTACGGACCCAAAGCAGAGATGCCACCGATCTTTTATAAAAAGCATCTTGTGCATTTCTACTTGAACTCCAAAACCAAGGAGATTACTTTTTTGATGGCTTCCCATAGCACTTCCTAACAGCGTCCAGAACTGCAAAGTGGTGGGGAAAGGCAGTTGACAAAATCTCTCTGATTCTGTAGGCTGAATGCCAGACTGCCCTTGTTAGCATGACAGCTTTCATCCCCAAAGTGTGGAAGCCTGCTTTATGATAAAGCATGCCTTAAGGATCTGACAGTCATGTGTCTCCTACAATGCATACAGAAAGTTTGGGATATTTGTTAAATATAAAAAGACTAGAAAGGCACCGAGAGACTCATAAAAACTTTTGCAATCCTGTGCTGGGGGAATTGCATTTTACTCTAGTGACCTGTGCAGGAAGGCTCGCTTGAAGGATTCACAGATGTCAAGGTGACCTTTTGGTGGCCACTGGCAGCCTGTCAAATGAGGTTGGAGCCCTCTTTCCCCAGTGCCAATAGGCTTGCAAACTGACTGACATTCTTCTCTCTTTGTTTTATTCTCATTGCACAGGACAGGGCTGGAAGCCATTATGGAGACCTACGCCTTCTGGAGGCCCCCTGTGCGCACTCTCACCTTTGAAGACTTCACTACCATGCAGAAGCAGCAAGGTGAGTGAGCAAAGGGCATGAAAAAAGCTGTAGAAAGAGCACAAGAAGGTGCAAGAGCAGCAATGTACTCTGCTGTGTGTCCAGCGGCTGGAATGGGGATGTCACATACCTCCTTGAGCTCTTGACTGCTGTGAAAGAGCAGAGAGGATGGATGGAAATGCTGGACAGTCAGTGCCTTATGAAGTGCAATGGAGCTGCTTGATCTCCCTAGTGCTAGAGCTGGAGTTCTAAGAGATAGTAGGAGGAACAGGAGAGAGTGAAGGGCTAGGCAAACCAGCCCAAGTACACAGCATGAGTTAAGTGTGAAGAGAACACAGAGAGGAAAGACTCCAGCATTTCAGATATGTTGTTCCCACTTTACAGTTAATATTTGCCATTTGTGTGGAAACACAAGAGGGAGAAGACCAGAAATGTGCTTTCCTCCAGGATCACACTGCTTTCAAAACTCAGTGGCTTTGCTGGAGAAACATTCTGTTAATACGAGTCTGGGAGGAATTACTGGGCCAAGCGTTTTCTGCTTGCTCATGCTGTGTCTTTTCATAGCTTCTGCCCTTTACATCTCTCATTTGTTAAGTAGGGCTTTCATCTCTAGTTTCAGGCTGCATTACTACTATTATTTTTTTTTTTTTTCAGAGATAAGACTTCCCCATTCACTTAATTGCAGTTATTTCTAGTTAAAAAACACTGGGAATAGAGGTATCAGAGCAATCTGGTCCTTTTTTTATTCCAGTACACATACAAGAGAAAAGAATCCAAAACCGTGTTCAAATGTGACAATTATGAAGTTAAACATTCAAAAGCAAATGCATGCCCTGTTGTAGCAGACTCTCCAGCCTCTCACACCCGAGCTTTATGTCTCCCCAAAACTTCCATCATGAGGATGGCATGGGCTTTTCTAGAGGGAGAGGAGGAGCAGTGACTGCTGCATCTGCCCATCCCCAAGGCAGAATCAGAAGGGAATCCAGCACAGGAACATCTTCTGGCTGTCCATTCCCCACCCCAGTTCCCTGTGTGACACCCCAGAGCCCAGGTCACCTGCTCAATCATTTTCTGGTGGCACAGCACTGGGGTAGAACAGAGCACGTTCCTGCTGGCTGCATTAGACTCCCATGAGTGGTCTTTACGCAACCACAGTACAGCATGGGGAAGGGGAAGATTTGTACAAACTCAGGGGCTTGCGCTGTGGAGCACTCGTGGTCAGAGATGGGTTAAAGTGGGGATTCAGAGAGGTTTTCATCACCCACCTAAATAGAAACATAACAGCCTCTCCTCTTGGTCACAGTGCTGAAGCAGCCTCCCTCCTCTGTGTCACCCCCTCCATGCCTCCCCTCCCACTGCTGATCAGATAACATCCTAATGGCAAGTCCAGCTATTGCTTACGTGGTAAGGTAATATTAGGAAAGGAAAATATTTAATGTATTTTTAGCTTGTTTTAATATAGTTTGGCAGCTGAAAACCAAGGAAGCAAGCCAGTACCATGTGACCAGCTGGCTCTGTGCAGACCACCACCACTGCACCACAGACCATTAAGCTTAGGGGCAGGCCTTTACTAAAGTTGTGTCCACAGATCAGTGTCAAAACTTAATAGTTCACTACAAAACAGTGCTCTCAAGGACTGCATTTCGCCATGCAAAATGATCTCAATGAATCAGAAATATTCCCTCCATCATAGTGCTCACGTCTCCACTGGTTGCTGTAACAAGCTGATCCCCGGGTCTCAGCAATAGGTGCAAATCCAAGGTACAAGCAGTCTATTTTCATTTCTGGTTGCTGGGATAGCCCCCAAGGGTCAGCCCAAATATACTGGTCTGGAGACTTTGGAATTGCTGTCAGAAAAAGCAAGAAATGCTGAGGTGGCTTTAAGTCACATGTGATTCTTCCCTCCAAACATAAGATAACCAGGATGTACCGTGCCCATACCTTTTCATCTCCTTGCTTTCAAGTACATGAATGGTGTGACAGGTGAGTAAATCACTGGTGTTCCACAGCTGACTTCAGTATAAGCTATTGCACCTTGAATCCTCTGAGCCTTAGCCAGTCTTTTCATGGAAGTGACTTACCTGGGACTTTGTTCCTCTCTTCCACCTGAAGTCTCAGTGCTCAGAGCTGCATGCTGTTATCTCATAGCCTTCCATAGAATCATAGAATAGTTAGGGCATATTTATGAGTTAGAAGTTTCCAGGGTATTATTTTAATAAACAGACACTTAAGTTCTAGATCATGCTTTTTGTCTCCAAAGCTGGGCTAATATGTGGCATTTTTTCATGAATGCCTCCATTTTATCCCTTGAATTTCTTGTTGGGAAACTGCCTTGGGGCTACAGGACACTTCTGGGACTAAATGTGTCCACTGCAGCTTAAGAAGAGTGCACGCTTAACTACAGAGAGAAAAGATGGGAGCAGCAAAAGTGGCCACATGCCTAGGAAGAAACATCATCAGTGAGGAACAAGTTATGGTTGTTCAACCTGATGAGG
>NW_009909852.1:1013-11382 GCF_000696875.1 Nestor notabilis | reverse complement strand
GGAAAGAGTACATAATACTACTGAAATAAGATGCTGTCAGTGGTGGGTAGGGAAAAAGCAATAGGCTCCAGTTATATGAAATCTAGTGAAGTCCTGGAACAGTTTCCCTGTAGGAGCTGTGGAATTCAGTCTGGATTTTCTACAGGTGAGTCCCCCTCACTGTGGTAGAAAAAATTACATTTTCTGGGGCAGCAGCCTGGGACTTCAGAAGCACCAATCTGCTGCTTTTGCTGCTTTCCAGCTAGATTTTTCTGTGCTATGGATTGCTCTGGATTCTTAGCACTTGTTTCGTCACTTGTTAATTTTTTTAATGAAATAAAAGTGTTATTTGCCTTTTCCAAAACATTTTTGTCAAACAAATCCACTTGAATTATTTTGTTTAGGTTAGGGGTTTGACTGATAGAAATAATAGGAGAGATGGATTTTTGGAGAGCACTTAACTTTTTGCCACACTTGCCAGCTTGGAAGAGTTAGCATTAGTGTGCGGTAAGCAATGAGTATCTTACTGATCTCAAAGCTGATGTGATTAACTGTGAATACGCTATTTAGTAAGGACAGTCCCAGTGTTGCTTTGCAGACTGGTTCCAGTACTAAGCTGTCCAGAACTAACAGGGCAGTTGCTAAAAGGTACAAATTTCATAAAACTGCAAAATGGTCAGTAATGATGGGGACAAAAGTATGAAGGGCAGTAAGAGATTGCTTGGTAACCTGCCTGTATTCAAACAAAGCATGGCTTTTAGTTCATCAAGATGCAATATCATGTCTCTAGAAACAAAATGTGGTACAAACATACCTACTGAGTGTGCTGGAAAGTGTTGGCACTGACTGGAATTTGGAGATCTCAGTAGATGAGCCACTGCACAAGCAACGTACAGTGTATGTAATGCTGTGATAAAAAGGGATATGCTACCTTCTGTGTAGAAGAAAAGTAGTAGTAAGTTAGGGGAGAAACAATTTCCTAGCTGCAAACTGACATTACAACATGGTCTTTTACTGCATGTACTTTTAAAGGGTGGAAAGAAATTGAAGAAGGTTCAGGGAATAAAAAAAAAGGTATAATGATTTTTTGGATGGAGAAGATGCCTGAGAACGAAAACTCAGTTTTCATAGTTAATCAAAAGGATGAAATACAAAATTGTTGCAGCTATCTTGGTATGCATGTATGCATGTAGCAGTATGCATGGTAGCTTTGTGTCACTCATCCTCAGTAGACACTTGTGACTGCAATTTCCATGTTTGTATGACACAACCCTGTGGAACATGCTTCATTCAAATGGCTCTGATTTTTCTACTCTAGCTGAATGTTCATCCCATTTTGTGGGATGTTTTGAGATAAGGAGAAGTTCTCTCTCATCCACCTTCATACATGTAATTATTTTACAAGTTTTTATGTCCCTCTTCTGTGCTTCTCACAGTGAATAGTACCAGTCATTTCTCTTCAAGTGGGAGGTTTCCCAGGTCCTTAATCATTTATTTAAAACCAGGTCTGCACAGAGTACTACAGATGCATCCACATAATACAATTATCTATTATAATTTTTCCACCTTATCCTTTCTGCCATCCAACATACATCCTAGCGTTTTGCTCATTTGTTTGGCCCAAGCTGTATGTTGAGCAAGGGCCACAGTGACACACCAAATACTCGGTTTGCTGGATGCAGCTGTTTCATACAAGGATTAAATAACTTTCTAATCTACACGATGATAGCTTTCAGCTGCCACACAAGCTGGAGAGCATATTATCCAGTCACACAGATGCCTCATGTGGCTGACTCTAGTGGTCCATAAGCTTTACTTGCATGTGTTGCTGTTGAAGTAAAGCAAATCAGTAAATCTCTGCAGGTCTGTGACCTGAGTGATAACCATATCTTCCTACCAAGGAGCAGAACATGCTGTTTCTGTCAGTGAAACCCTCTGGCCTGAGAAACCTCTTTTTTGGAGCATTCAATCCAAAAGCCACAGCTTTACCAGGGCAAGCACCATGTTTGACAAGATTGCAGCAGATCTGCAGCGAGTCTGGACAAAAAAAGAAGTTCCCCATAACAAAGTCTTTGCAAGAAATGCTTGGAAAACAGCAGTCCAGGAAAGGCTGACCTTCTGGAGAATGATGTCACCCACCTTGCAGTCTACTTCCTACTAGGGAAAAAGGAGGCTTAGGATTATTGAATGCACATGGCAATGAGATGTGGGGAAAGCCAAGAATCTATTAAAGTCTTTAATTGGAATATATTTTCAAAATTTAGATTGAACCTCATCCAGATTCTCATTATTAAAAACCTGTGGTTCAAGTTCTTGATTTTAACAGGGAATAGAACAAAAAGAAAAAAAAAAAAAAGAAAAGAAAGAAGAGAAAAGGGAAAAAGAAAATAAGATTTCCAGTAACTGGATTGTGTCACTTTTCAAGAGTAAAACAGGCCATTGCTGGCTCCTGTGTGATATACAGTTTCCCACAGCATATTGTGAAGAGTACGTTGCTATCAGTGACTGTTAGGTTTTATCAGGACACCGAGACTAGAAAGGCATTGTGACAGTACTGGAATAGTGATTAGTATCTCATCCTTCCTATAGAAGCTGATGATTTATGCGAGAAGTAAAAGCAAAGGTATTCAGGCAGCTGGTAAATAGAATTGTCTCCTAAGCAGAATTTCAGGACCAGTATGAGAGTCACAATGTGGTATATCAGCAGGTTTACAACATATAAAATTTTACTTCATCATTAAATTACTGTTTTGTACCTCCGTACCAAATCTGCAGAAGTCAAACAGTTTTGACTGGTGAGTTCTAAAGGCAGCTTTCCTTTCAAATGGGCTTTCTTTGCTTGAAGAAGTGCCTTTGGTGAGGACTCTACCAATTGCTCTCAGTATATTCAACATGTTCTCCATCAGCTTGGACTAGAGATCAGAGGTAGAGAGGCCACCTTCTAAAGAGTCTGCAAAATTGTCATTGATGGTTGTTGAGATTAGTATCAAGAGCTGTAAATTTGTCTAAAAGTGTACTGGAGGCAAAGAGGGTTATGCTTCTTTCCAGTAAGACAGCTGTTGCTATCTCCGGTATCAGTGGGTATCTCTCATAGCAGCAGGTATGCTGGTATCTCTAGAGCAGCATGTGTGTACAAACTGGCCTCCCTCTGAGAGGGAAAGGATCTGCACAAAAGGCTCCCTCTCCTCCATGTGGAAGAGGTTGAATCTTCTCATTTACTGCTGGAAAGGAACAGTGTTCTCTTGTAGTAGCAATGTGTGCAGACAGACTCTAGTCTGCATGGATACATCAGCAGGTGGGAGACAGATACCCTGAGGTGTTGCTGCTTTTCCAGCTTCTTTGTCTGTAAATATTACCCTTTTTGGGCAGGCATCACCTCTGTCTTGCCAAAGTGTATCCGTACTTCTTGTTACTAACGTCATCTTTGGTATAACACTCTTCTCTGTGTTGGGGGTGGTGGTTAAACAGCTGCTCTGATTACACCCATCTGAAAACAGTATTGTTAATGCACAAATGTGCATTGGTATCAAGCTGAGGGAAGACTCAGCCCTCCAGAACATCATCTGAAGGCATCACAGGTGCCTGGAGGCAGAAACAAGCAAATAACTGTTAAAATCCTTTCAGCTTTATCTGAGATCCCAGATCCCCAAAATAGTGTCTCCCAAAAGAGTGGAGCTGCTGATGTCAAAGGAGGATGAACAACCTACAAATATATCTGCTTGGCCGCTTGCCTCCTGACAGCAGCCACCAGTTCCCTCATCAGTGCCATCAGGATAATCTGGATGCTGCTTCCCTTTCGAAATCAATTGTGAATGGTCTAGGTTATTGGCAGAGGTCAGATATATGGGTTTGGTCTCAATTATCTTCTTGATTCTTTTGACCTTGAAGAGGAGATTGAAAACAGAGCAGTTGTTGCCAGAGTTATTGGGATCAAGAGCTGGTTTCTGCTGCATACTTCAAATGGCTTGTAGATTGCCTCATTTCAATGAAGCAAAAGGGAACAAACCGTTCCAGCTTCTTCTTGGTTGAGCTGCAGACAGTTTTTCTTTAGGGAAGGGGCATGTCTGGTGCTTCAAAGTCTCATCTTTCACAGTGAAAGGCTAAAATACCCTCCCAGATGTGACACGAGGGGCTGAGAGTCAAAGTCTATGCTGCTCCTTGATGACCTGAAAGAAGCCTGAAGCATTCTGTTAGTCCAGGGAGGTGTTTACTCTGAATTCTAATTACTGAAGCCTGAAGTCTGTTATCTCATGGGGGTGGTGATCATATTTCATGCGAATGGATGGAGAGGGCAATGATACTTTGGAGATTTGTATAATTTCCTTGGAGCGGCACATTATTTTGTTACAGATAGAAAGTGGCATGTGCTTTGAGCTTGCCACAATACTGTGACCTTTTCCCTCAGTTCAGAAATTTTGAACTACAATGCCTCTGTGGTTTTATAGTTGTTTATCCTATTTTTTAATCATTTAATGTGCTGGAGCTTCCAGGGCCTGTGTTGGCCCAAAGCAGATTCCATCAAGATTGGCAGGAGAGGTTTGCAATTCAGTTTACTTCTGTCACCACCAAAGAAATTGTCATGATTTCAGTTAATATCAGCTGCGAAGTTGCAGCAGCAACTGTTGTGACTTCCTGAAGGACTTGTGCCACAGGGAATCCTTTTCTGCATCCTGTTTTCGTTCAGTGCCATCTCCTTGGGTAGCTTTCATTACACGATCCCCTTGTCAATGTCTGTGCCCAGCTGATGGTTGTAAACATGAGGGACAGTGCATAGTTACTACCGATGAGGAATTTTCTCCACTAAAGTGGCGCCTGAATTGATTTTATCTGTCTGTACTTGAAGAAGGGAAACAGGAAACATTTCTGGAGGAGCTAATGTACAGCTCATGCTGCATTACAACTGTCTGCAAACAAGACAAAAAGTAATGTCCAATAGGCCTTCTGAGTCAAGAATATAATGTGCTTTTATGAGGAGCAGAAACCTTTGTGTTAAAGACAGTCTGGGGGGACTGGGAAGGGGATGTTGTCTCTTACTATTTGGGAAAGCCTGGATATAGATGGGAAATCAGACATCCCAAATAATACTTTTTGTCCACATTAGAAAAAAGGGTTGTGTTTTACGATTAGATCTTCAAAATTATCTTGGAGGATGACTGAGGCAGGTTTTATCTCTAACTTTCTGACTGCTCAGTTTGTGTTGCAGAAATCTGTAAGAGCTAAAGGGAAGAAAAGTGTTATTCTGAGTTGTTACAGATCAACCATTAATTCCAGTGAGAAATTTGAGGCAAATTTATAAGAAAGGTCCTTCTCTGTAATTTACTAACCTTAAATAAAATTTTCTTTCATTCATTATTTTTGTGCCATACTTACATACTTTCTCACTTAAATCTATTGCTGTGAGCATCTTTTGTGCTCTGTGAGCTGTAGCCCAAAGAACTACAAAACAGTCTTTATGTTTCCTCTACCAACTCAGAAATTTTGCTTGCGGTAGATTTGGGGTCTCATTTGGGCCTTTTAAAGATTTTACCAGCAGATTCATAATTTGACAATTGGCCAAAGGCTCTAGAGAGGAAACAGGCAGCTATACTCTGTCAAGACAGAAATGGCTCTCATTCCCACGAAAGTGGGAATTTTTCATTCCTAAGAATGGGGAAAGAATGAAAAGAGGGTCCAGCACATCACCAGGTGGCCCTGCCCTTGCTTAATGAGAGGACAAGGAAGAGGCATCAAAGCTGTTTCATTTTCTAAGGTGGTGAAAAGAGAACTGAGAGGGTTTGTGAGGGCACAAGAAGGATGTGATGAAGGATCTTTTAGTCCTTCTGAAGGTTTTAGGCTTGAATTTTGGAAAGCTGGGAACAGGAAAAGAGACCTTGGGCTTCCAGTTATACTTGGTAAGGCAAAAGATGTCATGATATAAGAGTGACAACTGTTTTTGTGGCATTTAGATGCAAGTAGGTGTCGAGCAGGACTGAGGCATGGGCTGCTTGAAGCAGAAATTGATCCAGGCTTGTGCTAGACCTGGCTTTTAAAGGACGTGAGATTGGATGATTACAATGGCACCCTCTTGCCCTCATAGTCTATCAGTCAGATCTCCTGGCAATTTACACAAACCCTCCCTCATTACTGTCTCAGTTTTCCATCTCTGGGCAAATACTTGATTTTTGTTCTGCAACCAAAGGTGCAGTGACTTCGAAGACAAGGAGTAAGTGTCATAAGCCATACTTAGGGTGCATGCATGTACAAGTGCACAGGACAGGAATGGGATTTTACCTTTTTCAAATTTGGTTTCCTGTGTGAATGCCATCACATTTATTTACTGTTGTGTCTAATGGCAGAACATTGCAAAAAATGGTAAGATTTAGTTTCTCCTGTGTTTTAGAAAGTATCTTTACATATGTGTACGTGCCTGTAGAGTCTTCACAGAAATCAGACATTTCAGGAGTGACTTAGAGTACATCTGCATGGACAGAATCCTCCGTCTGTGCTCCATGCTGGCCAGACACATGCCACCTCCCAGCCAGCTCCATTTGGAAAGCTGGAGAGCTGTATTAACATGGCTCTGTGCCCAAGTGAATATAAACTGCCTCTCAGGAGGGCTTATTTGCCCAAGTCAAGTGCCAGGAGGAGAGTCATGAGCCAGATGAATGACTAGTGGCCACAGCCCCTCTTTCCCCTATCATCAGGTGCTCAGATACATGTCTATCACACTGTGGAGATGCCAGTATGTTGGGCATGTGTCAGAAGAGGGGCTGTGGCTCCTCCAGGAGATGGATCATCGAGGTTGTGCACCTTTCACTCCCAAGCATCTGTTGTTTACTGTACATCCTGCTCACATTTGAAGCTGAGAGAAGGTGACTGTGGGCCAGACACTGTTCTGTTGGGCTGAGTAGAGCCTCCAGACCATAGGCTGGCCACACCGCACCTGCAGCTCCTATCTGTGGCCATGATAAACTAAGCTAGCTTGCAGGTGGAAACAGGCTGAGCTGTTGAAGAAGCGTTTGCACTCAAAGAATAATAACTTTTTGCTGCCTGACTCATCAAAATATAAAAGTTCCTATCCTTGTTAGAAAGTCAAGGCACAAGCCCAGAGGACCTTTAGCCACATCTGCTCTTAATGAGACAGTGAATACCAGGTTATGGCTGTCTGAACCCAACCATGTTAAGAGCTGTAGGCTGCTGATGTGGTCAGATAATGGCAGCCATCAAGTTGCTCAGACTACTCCAAAGCTCTTGCCTGTCTGATGAGACTCTGCCTTTTCACAGGGCATAGCACTCACATTCAGGTAACTTGTGTTAACTGCAGCTTCAGCTTGCTCTCCTCCTCTGCCCTAAGCAAGGACTTCAAGGACTGAGAGGTTTGTATGGAGGCACCGCAGGTGATGGCAGCAACTGATGCCTGGAAACATTAGCAAGGAAAATATGCTGCAGTGGAGTACAAAACGTGATTTATGTGCTCTTTCAGATAAAGGAGGTTGGGATAAGTTGTGGGTCAACTGACTACTGTGGTGTCATTTGTAAGAGAGATCCCAGAAAATTTTCCATGAACAATTGCTTCAGACTCCCTTGGCACTGATGCTCTCCCACCATCTCCCTGTTGCCAGAAAGCTCCCTTGGCTAACACTGTCTGCTGGCAATGTGTTTTCCATCTGCACTGCAATGTTAGATGTTCTCTATGTGACCTGCCCTGCGTGGGAGAGGTCCCTGTTGCCTTTCAGATGTGTTGGCAAGCTGGATGTTTCAGGAATACCCCAGACCCTTATTTTATGGCACATCATACCCATGGAATGGGTATGTTTACATTTGCAGTTGACCCTGAAATTGTCATTAGCACAAGCTCAGTCTAGGCAATAAAGCAAAAGCAAGGATCTATTTGAAACATACAGAGAGACAGAACCATTACCAAGAAGGACACAGATGACAGGAAAGAAAGACCAGTCATAAGCCACTCGAGATGATATTTTAATGGCAGTTCTTATTTGCATGCAGATGAGAAGCTGTAGTTTCTTCCCTAATCTTTGTGGTCATCTATTTGACACTGGCTTACAGCCATCATTTCTACATGTTGTGTCACAAGAGGGATCGCTGGCATGAGGAAGGTTTGTATTCACATCCACCTTCTCCACAGAGTCACCCTGTATTTCACCATGATTTCATTCTTCTTTTCCCACTTACCCTCCTGACCAACCATTTATTACTTTTCAGTCCAGTTTGCAAGTTTTAACCTTTCTTGCACTAGATGATTCTCTACTTCCCCTCTTTAGAAGTGCTCCTGTCCATTTGATAAGGTCAACTTAGTCATCACTTGTGTGCCCAGACAGAGAGCAGGCTCCTTTCAGGATGGCACCAGTGCTTGGCTAAGGCCTGCACATAAAGGCTGGACACTGTGAGGACAGACACTTTCATCTGCCATGCAGGACAGGGTTCAGATGCAAAAGAGGAGACTTTGAAGTTATAAACCTTGTATTTTATATAAATGTGATTTGGTAACTGCACATATGTAGGACTAATGTACACAGGGCCAGAAATGATCTTCTAGAGACTGGATGCAATATCAATTAATCACTTTGGAATCATGCTAAGTGTGGAGGTGAGAGATACTGTGACACTGCTGGTAAGTGCTGTTGGTGTTGGCAACTATTTCCAGGGGGAACAGTGGGTAGAGAAAAGGAATGGAGGAGTGTTATTGAGGGATTGATTTTGTCTTGCTTAAATGTGGTTTCAGTTGACTTAAACCAGACCCAAACATAGCCTTGTGTACTAGATGGGTTTGTGTCCATGCCTTCCATTAAAACGATGCACACATCTGTGTATCTGAGACTGCAGTATGTAGCGTGGATATACTTGCTGGGCTTGCTGCCATCTCTATGGGTATTTGGCTGACTTTGTAACAACTACAGTCCAAGACGTAGCTTCACAAAAGTCCAGGTTGCGTTTGGCCCTTACTTACTGCTGCCAGCAAAAATGGTTAAGAAATACTCAGAGCAGAGTGGAGTCATTTGCCTTCCGAAGAGAGTGAGCTGAGATGGGCCTTGCTTTGTATTGTTTCCTGTTCCCCTTAAAGGTGTAAAGTTTATTCTGGAAATGATCAGGAACTTCTGTGCTCTGCTCTGTTGCAGCAGAAGCATGGTGGGTCCTGTGCTTGCGGCTGGCACTGGCAGCAAAGCATTCTTGAATGAGAGTTGTCAGGTCTGGCATTTACCTCTGTTGGTAGATCTCTCACCTCCTCATAATTTTTAAGTTATGGAGAAAAAAGAAAAAACATCTAATTTCTTTTGTTTCCTACTGGCTGTGTTGCTGTTCCAGGGTTCTTCTGTTGGTCTGCAAATAGGGATAATTCAGAGAAGAATCAATTCACTCCCTCTTTGGGGGTAACCTGAAATGTGCATTTCTCAGTTTTGGAACCAGTAAGCAACTCAACACAATTGCTAAGCAGAGATCTCTTTTACTCTGTGGAGCCAAAGCCACAGTTATGGGTATGACTTAATCATAAGTCCTTAGCAGATTTTTAAAGCCTAATGCTCGAGGTAATGGGTGTCTATGCTCTCCCTCTGCATAGTTTTGAAAGGTTAACTATGGGGTAAAGGAAGACTGAAATGAAGACATTGCAGTTAATAATTTATTCTAGGTATTTTATTTCAAACAGACCATTAAATGCTCATACATATATACATATGTATTTTTACTTATTCTCCAGGCTCTGTCAGCAAGTAAGTCACCGTCTGAATTTTGTTCATGAAATATGTGGTGTCAAGAATCAAGTGCGGGATTACTGTGGGTTTAATACATCTCACTTTGTGCTCTATTTGTTTTGTGATTATGTGACCTCTGTACTTTGGGCTTTGATAGCTAAGTGGTGATATATGAGCTCATCTGTCTGTCTGTCCTCTCTGTTGGAGGTTACCCTTAGTGCAGGGCGAACAGGAAAATATGTGTCTGTAGTTGTTTACCTCAGTTCAGTCTCACCTTTATCAGCAATTTCAACTAAAAAAGACTTTGCAATGAAACCAGAGGCAGGTGTTCCCTTTTGCTGACCCTGCTGCAGTATTGACCGCCTGTAATAGAAAGTCGGGGAGAAAGGCTTAAGGAGATACCAATTTACCACAACAAAATTAGCCAAAGGTTGTTTGTCAGAGACTTTAAATGAACTAGGGAAATGTGTCTTTTAAAATAAAAGCTAAATTAGAATTTCACACAAAAAGTCTTTGAACTCTGGAACTAAATTGCACTAGCAAGTTTGAGCATTTCAGTGTTGTTGAGAAGGGAACATAGAAAGTACATGATGTCATTTGAAACTTCAGTTTTTCTCATTGATTTTAATGGAGATTTGATGCAATGCTCATCATTTATGCTTCTGAATGAATGGAGTCAGTGGTTTGGCAACAAGCATTCC
>NW_009909852.1:683-982 GCF_000696875.1 Nestor notabilis | reverse complement strand
ATTCCTGCTCATGGCTGGTATTGGAAATGACTGCTTTGACTTAGCAACACAGAAACATGCATTTTCTTGATGCTCCCTGAGTTGATGGCAGCCACTCCAGGCTGTGCTCACCCAAGGTTGGGTTTCATTTTTTCTGGCTCTTGTTTCAATTTAGTTAAAAATCCCAAAGATTATTAATGTCTCAAGGTAACATTTTCACTCTAATGTCCCATTCTATTTAATCTTCATGTGTTAGAAAGAGATATAATCTTACTTACATTCTTACCATGGTATATTGACATAGAACATGTCTTTCTAGT
>NW_009909852.1:299-635 GCF_000696875.1 Nestor notabilis | reverse complement strand
CCCTCAAGCAGCACTGCACTCAGTTCCTCTCCCATTTTGAAGCAGAACTAGACTGGTATCAAAACTCTGCTATTTTTTTCCACAAAGAGACGCAAGAGAAAGCTGTCGCTTACTTTCGATCTCAAGGTGCAATCTCTGCCTGGGTTAAATTTCAGCTGCCCAGTCTAACTCCCTCCTTTCTAGTCCCTTTGCCTCTCAACTATCATCTTCCAGCTTTCCCAAAATGCTGCCTCACAGTTGTCTGTCTAGTTCCTCTGGTTTTACTTATCTCCTCATCAAATGTCTTCACCAGCACCTCTTTGCTCCTTTTGCAAGTCTTCAGTGTTAGCTGCCTAA
>NW_009909852.1:0-258 GCF_000696875.1 Nestor notabilis | reverse complement strand
TCATTCCTATGAAAGCAAAAACATTTCACACCAGAAAACTGCATTCCCTTAAGCACAGAACTGATTTTCCTGGTTGACTAAGGAAGCTTCTTCTAATTCCACATCTTGCCTATAAATAATCTCTTCTCAAACTCAAAATTGTGCCGTCAGCTTCTTCACATCACTTTCTTTCCTTTCAGTTTGTTACTATTCTTGGTAGTATTATGCAGTATTGTCTTCCCAGGTCAGAATATATGAACTGTACATATATTTTTATAT
>NW_009909851.1:45978-55049 GCF_000696875.1 Nestor notabilis | reverse complement strand
TCCATGTCACCAACAAAGATGTTGAACAACCTACTGTCCCTCATTTGAAGAAGTGTCTCTTCAATGTATGGACAATGTATGAACATTTGTTGATATTCTTAACTATAGACACTAAAAAACTAGAGCCAATGTATCTCCTAAGGTAGGTGCCTCAGTCCTCAGTTGTGTGGCTTCATGTTCTAAGTTCCTGAGCCACAAATCAATAGGAAATGTGGGTCTCTGGTTTTTTTGAAAATCAAGGTACTTATTTAAGTAAGTGTCTAAATACAAGTATTAGCCTAGATCTTCAGACAGTAGAAGTCAGCGTATCTCCATAGAAGCTGATGGTTAATATGTTGGTTTGTACAAGTTGAGACTCCCAAGGCTGGAAGCACTGGTCGAGATGTATTTCTCTTTATACCATAAATATAAATGAAGTACAAGTTGAATAAGTAATATTATTGTGATACAACATATTCTTTCATTAAAAATCATTAAAAACATTAAATACCTTTCCTTATTTAGCCTCAAATAAAAATCTCACTGTGAAAATGTTTAATAATCCCAGTGAAGTTTTATTCCAATTAATTCTTGTTAGATATAAAGCCAGGTTGTGCAATACATAGTCCCATTGCAGAACTCACCTGGAGTATTTTCAGAGATGAGGGAATCAGGTTGCCCTGGGAGTGTGGTTTCTTTACTGGGCGTTAATCACACACCTTGTTTGGTCTCTAGTTTGTGGACCAGTTAATGTTTTATGGAAAATTTAGAAAATTAGAAATAGTTCCACATGTGTGTCATTCACATTTTCCTGCCCTTCTCATAAGGGTTACTGTTTGGGTAAGAGGTAACAGTAGTCCCTAAGAATTCATATGGGTCTCCTAGTTTTAGCTTGTGCTGAATGTTTTGTCCAGAAAATAACTAAAGCAGGGATTGAACTGGAAGATAAGCTCCAAATCATCGTCAGAAATCCCAGACCCCAGTCTGTATTTTGGTGCATACTCTCTGTATTTTTTACTTATGGGTGTTACTGTGGTTGTGATGGGTTTGATTTTTGTTACACAAGTTTGTGATATTACCTAGTGCAGAATAAACAGCAAAATGAAAAAGGGCTTTGTTTAAATATTGTCATACATTTCCTTTGTGGATCCGCTGTGCTTAGAACCTTGCTGAGCTGCTGCACTGAAACGTGCTGGGCCTGTGCTCTTAGTGTTATCGTGGTGTGTAAATAAACAATATCATTGTCTTCTTTCTCCACCTCTCAATTACTTTTTCAGGGTCCACTCTGAGATCCCTCAGGACAATTGCCTCAGGTGCTGAGAACTAAAGCTTCTGCCAGAGCTCTTGTCCTGTGAGCAGTCACCATTTACACTTACCTCCCACGAGACTGAAGGCAATGAGGGGGCCCGGGTGACATAAAACCATGTCTTTATTACAGCCAACAGAAAAGAAACCAACTTGGGCAAAAAGCCCACTGAATACGTGTTTCCGTTTCAACTTTCCTACCATGGGCCACTCTCTGGCCATAAGTTCATACCCTTGGCAGTGCCCAGCACCCTTTGGTTTTCTTGCATAATGATGTTTTCTGGTTTGGATGATATCTGCCTTTCTGTCTGTCTCTTTCAACCTTGTCTGGCTTCAGAGTCAGAAATCTTATCTTGCAGTATCTTACACTGCATAAATATTGCCTGATGTCTTTGAATGCTGTTTGTTGTTGTTGCACAACTCCCATGGACACAGTTGGACAATTCTGTTTTGCTTTGATTCATTCTGTTGTCGTTCTCGTAACTAAATGGGAGTCTCTAAGGCTTTAGGAACTTATCAGGGTTCTGGGTTTGGTAAACCTGTGACATAGCCTTGGCAACAAATGATGGAGAGGATATTCTGCAAGGCATTTATGAAAGGGATTTCATCACATAAGCCAGAATTCTTCAACTGCATATAAAGACATTACCAAAATCATCTGTGGACACATTTTGCTCAGGCAAAATGCCGAAGTCCACATTCAGTATCTATGTTGTTGTCCCTCAAGTAAGTTCCATGCTTCCAGTGGGATAAAGTTAGCTCTGTGCAAAAATTCTTGTGGCCTAGTCTTAATATCATTGCAGAGCAACTCTGTCACTGGGGATAGCCCAAGGGATGCCAACCTGTCACATGGAAGAGCTTGCCACCACAAGCTATGCAGCTACAGTACAAACTGATGACAGCCAGGAGATATAAGCATAAAATATAAGCTTAAAATATAATCAAATCGATGACTGGTGGTATATGAGTTACAGGAGTTGGAATATTAATAAATTTTAATTTCCTTTTGTGCTCTGAAGCACATTTCTTGTATTTCAAGACCTTATTTTTTTCAATGTATTTTATATCAGGCTAAAGCTTGAATGCCATTATGTGTTTAATATGTAATTACTGCTAATAATAAATATAGTTTAAGAAGTTGACTGTACTCACCAGAGGTTTAACCTGGAGAATTGTCCCTAGAGTTAAGGGGAAGCTTAGTTTTAAACCCATTTAGTGCTTGAGAAACAATGCCAGGTGGCTGCTTTAGAGTAGGCATCAGTTCTCTGCAAATACAATTGCATGCCCCAACGCCGCCCAGTTAATGTATATGCCACCTGAAAGTGCTGTTACTAAATCACACACTCAGTAGCTATTACTATGACCTAAGTTTGAACCAGAAACCTAGAAATGAAACATTCTTGGGTTTCCCTTTGAATTCTCTCCTTCTTTTATGAATCTCTTTCATTCTTTGTCGGAGTGTTGTGGTCGAATAGCTATATAAGACCCATCTGTCAGCAGAAGCAAAATGATACAGTTTTCTTTAATACAGGATTTTATGCATCAATGTAAAACCTCTGAATTGAATGAATATCTGTATTCTCAATCCACAGTCAGTCAGAAACTTTGAAAGTTAAAAGTCAGCAGAGAAGTTAATGAAAGTATTTGACTTGTCAGTGATCAAAGTTCAGAACTGTAAAGAGCATTTATTAGTTGGTGACTGATACGATGCTTTCCCTTGTGCTTTTTTCCCTGCTTTCCATTAATATCTTAGATCTTTTTTCATACCTGCCTTAGCCTAACAAAAGCAGCTGTTATTCTAAATTTCTGGCTATAGAAGCTGATAAGTGAAGTGATTTTCAAACAAATTTTCTGACCTAGCTGCTCATTAGCAAATGGTTACTCTGAAAAGGTTGTGACAGTAGAATGAAGTCTTAATTTTCCTTTGATGTCAGTCAGTGTAAGTCAAGAATAGTACTACAGAAATTTGTTTTTCTCTCTCTAGGGCATACTGCAAGTAAGCAGAGAATCTGATAGTGATACTGGAATGCTGTCGATATGAGAGGCCCAATATTAGGAAGCAGAAATGAAAATGGAAGAAGATGGATATATAACAGTATACCTTCAGACTTTAATATATATTAAATATATGTACTTTTCAGGTAATAGCCAAATTGCCCAATAGTGTTATTGTATGGAATTTGTGTGAACCTACACCGGCAACAAATGGTGTGAGCTAAGGAAGAAAGTTCTGCTTCCATAAGACTGCTCTTGCCAGCGTGTTGTGTTTTACTTTATCTTGTCTCTGGTTGCTGTAACATTTATGTAAACCTGAGGAGGAAACATGAGCATGTGCCTGATCATTATGGCTAGTTTAGCCAAACAAAGCTAACTCGAATAAATCTTGCATTGCAACTTGCTCATTTGGTGGGATGGTGGAATGCCTATGTGATGCTCCTCTGGGTTCTGTTCCACTCCTTGTACCAAGTGGCGGTCCTTAAAGCTGAACTCTGTTGCGATTAAAGGCACTGACTCCTCTGATTCACCCACATGAGCTCTAAGTTAACCTCTTAGTGGTAAGTAATGCTTTTTTCCACGTAGCCTTTTACAATAGAGGTGGATTTTTTTGCGTGTTTTAGAGGGAAAGGCAAATGGGAAGGGCTAAACTAAATAAAATACATCACAGTTCTCATATTAGTGCCATTTAAGCAGGTCCCTTCATACTTTAGCTTAGTTCTATATAGCATTATATATTTTAAAGACATTTTTTCATTTCTGTGGGCTGCCAGATGTACTGCTGATACCTTCTGATCTTTGATAATTTGACATTGATTTTCCTAGCACACGCCAGGGTTGAAATCTGGTCTGTAACTCATCCAAATGATCTATTCATAACAAAAAGTGCCTTCTGGCAGTTGCACCACAGCTGAATATTGTTAAACTGAATTCATCATTTCATTTGTTTCTGATTGCTCTATAATGTTTACATATCTTACATATTAGTATGATCTTTTATAAAGCACACACTGAGGTTTAATCCTCCCAGACAGAACTTTTTTCCCTTTCTTCTCCCTTTCAAAAGGTGTTGAACTCCTTTTCCCTTCAAATGAGCAGGTATCTTGGAACTGATAATGCGCATCTAGGCTGAAATGGTGGGCTGAGCAAGTAGGAATGTGTGTGTTGGGGAGACATGGAAAGGTGACATTTTCCTGCACAAAAGGATTCTTCCCCATCCACAGATAGAATAACTATGAGGTGGAATTGCTTGTCTGAACGTAAGACTTCTGTAAGTAACTATCATCACAGGGCTATAGTCTCCCTGTGAATACGTTCCACTGAAATATTTATAGATGCTGCTTATGACTCAAAGCGTGAATAGGTTCACATCTCCCATTTTCAAACTCCTGATGCAGTAACTGTTGTGCAGAGATCATTCTAACGTCTAGCAGAGGACATCCTCTCAGTGTTTCAGTTTCACTATATGTAAAAAAAATAGATGTTAGTATGTCTCACAATAGGATCGTGTCACAGGATGAATTTAAGTTAAATAGAAGGCAGAAAATCAGAGGCTCCCTTTGAATTCGGATTTTAACTTTCAAAGAAGGATGACATCTCTTATTTGCTTTAAAATTAAAAATCAATTGCCCATAAATCTAAAGCAGATGTTGTTTTTCTACAAAAAAGATTAAGGATTTTGTTAAGCTTATTAAAGGGAAAAAAAAATAATGACAACACATTGATCCTCCTATATCGTCATAAGAATGTCTGAAGGCAATGGAAAGCTATGAAAAGGACATGGTATTAGTGTAACAAAATTAGCTCTAAGTCTGGCAAGTCGTGCTTGTCTTCTGGGTTCTGCGGCAAACTTGACACTGTTTCTCCAACCTTACGCTTATGTCTAGTCTTGTGTTTTAGTGGGAAGGGGTGGTATGTGTACTCAAACACAATTTGGACTTCTTATTGTGAAAATACTGGTACCAGCTGCTGCATGGCTTGAAAAACTGAAGCATCATCCAAATATTTCAAGGAGGGGAAATAGAAACCATTTGCTATTTCTTATGCATCTATCTATGGAAGAATGTTCATGCTGTCGCTTCTCAGAGCTGGAGTATCTGTTTTGGGGAGTATGTTATTTCCTAATTTTCTCACTTTCCATGTGCATCAAAACCCAGAGTCTGCAAAATGTAACTTAAACTCTATAAGTGGAAGGAGGACGATGCCATATGTCGTATCAATAAAGCCCAGTGTTATAACCAACGTTTTTTATTCCAGTTAAAAGTTTCCACAGCAGGGGAAAAATGATAACCTAGTACCCCACTGACTGTATAGAATCATAGAATCATAGAATAGTTAGGGTTGGAAAGGACCTTAAGATCACCTAGTTCCAGTCCCCTGCCATGAGCAGGGACACCACACACTAACATGCAACTCCCTCGTTTGCTCTGTTTGTGTGTTGGAAGTTTACTGGAATGGGTACAAATGATACTTCACTAGTATGATGATAGGAAACTCTCAGTGTAATTTGAGAAGAGCCAGCTCGGAAATATTCTCTCCTGGTAAATTCCTGTGGGTGTCCAAAATACTAGGCCAGAAGTACTGGCTCCAGGGGGAGGTTTGGTCTTTTAGGCTGTCTAGTTCTATTAGTGTTATCAGATAAATAGAATAATTTGGTAAGTTGTGGTCTAATGATAGAAGAAAGAGGGAGTTTTGTGTGTGTTTGTTTGTTTGTTTGTTTGTTTTAAACTACATTGTTCTTCTTGATGTCTATAACTTCCCCTGATTTCACAAAGCATCTTCATGCTTTTAAGATCCTTAGACTATTTGGTTTCTTCAGACTATACGATGTTGGATTTTAAGCTTTCTTCCTTCAGAAATCACCGCAGACTACTGCAAAGTTTGCTGCATCTAAATATTTTGAGATGATTGAGACTTTAAAAGCCCGGGTTCTTTCTGTCCTAAATGTTCCTTCCCACCTGTAGAGACACGTGTTGTGTCCACAGCGGTGGGATGGGAATGAGGTGGGATATTTGGGTTCTCAACACGCTTCCGTCACTAGTTGGGAGCAGATACTAACTGGGAATTTCTGTGTTCTCAGTAAGGTCAGCGATGTGGAGTTGGTCTAAAAATCAGGTTATTTTAGGCTTTGCTTTCTGTTGCACTTCATTTTGTTATTGAAATAGTAAAAGAAAGCTTGCCCCATGGAGGTGTTGAAAACTCCAAGCTGTAATAATTTGTAGTTTTAAGAGAAAACAAAACAAAACCAAATGTCTTTGCAATGTTTTTGACGTAGCTTCGTCCACTTGGAGTCATAAATGCCTTTATAAATTCAGTGCAGCTATTCTTGCTCTTTAATGGGTTTAGTCAGCCAAGATCTTATGCAGACACACAGGCACATGTGCACGCATGCATCTTTAGTGAGAGTAAGTCAGCGCGTTAGAGCTGATAGAGGAGAACTGAGCAAGACTCTTGTATTTATTAGATGTGTTCCTAAGAGAACTGGGGATTGTTTGACACTGTAGTGATGTATTTTGAGAAACCAGTTTTTGTTGTTTTGTTTTCCTACTTAACTTCATGACAAGAATCAGCTGTAATGTAAGTTTATGGCTTGAGCAGACTATTGTTTGTGCAGCAAACTCCCTACTGCTGTATTTACTAAACATGTGTGATGCACAAATGCCAGTAAACTGCATCTTGGAGCATATTCTCTAGTTGCTAGCAAAAACTGTCTTTAAAGCTTGGCCTGTTTAAATCTAGGGGGAATGTGCACTGAGTTTAATAGGAACAGGCCTGATTTTTAATTATTCCTCCTCAAAGTATTTTGATGTGAAGTCCAGGCCTGATAGAAATCAGTAGCAAACCTTAAGCATCCTTCAACGGATCTAGAATTTTGCTAATGAAGAGCAGGGTTTAAGTATAAAATAACATTGTCCCATTGACTAAGACCTCTCTTTTTTGCTGCTCCAGTATTGCAAACATACAGACTTATTTTGTTAGGGAATTCTGTCATTTCCTTCTCTTGGAGCACTTCCCACCTTCTAGAGAACAACAGTTGTAGATTTAGCCATGCCATTAACATGGACTGGAGGGAAGTGCATTCCTCCCTCATGGGATGGTGTAGAGTTGCATTGCTGTTCTCTTTTCTCAGTGAAATGGCTGTGTATACATAAAATGTATATTCCTCTGTGGTCCTGGAAGAGAAAACATGAACCATGCTTCCAAGAGAAGCAGGTAGTTTCTTCCCCCATGCCAGGGGATGGGTAGCTTGTCTTCTCCAGCACCTGCTGCAAGAATTATGTGTGTTCAACCAGTCCTTGTAACAAGTGCAAGGACCCAGCTTCCACTGCCCTGTTCCCTGTGCTGTGCCATCCCTGCTAGACTAGGTAGCACACCTCCTTAGGCTTGCTTTCTGAACGAGAAAGAACGTCTAGAAAGCCTATCTAGTCTATTGAAAGTGGAACAGCTTTATAAGAGGAAGGAAAGTGCCTTCCACCCTTATAAATTGGTAATTTGCATCTTCTGAAGCAGAGAAAGGAAATGAACCAGTGTCTCCCACATCCTGAGTGGTCTAACCACTAGAATATTGCACAGGAGCAGGATATCACTGTGTATGTGGGTGGTATATTTGATGCAAGTGGTACAGTACAGTCCTGTTCGGCTTCTGAAAGATAGAGCTTAGGTACCTGCCTTGATGAACAGGTTCACCAGTGTGAAGGAAGGAGTGATTTGTCTAAAGCTAAGCCTAAGGAAGGGGCATGTTTACCCAGGCAGATGTTTCCTAGTGGCTAACAGAAGCAAATCTCCTTTTACCCAGCCCAGGTTTGCAGCTTCCACCTTAATGGTGCTAACAGAGCACTGGAGCTTGGGGTTGCACTGGGAGCCTCAGGATTTGATGGTGGATCGTGGGGGCCTCACTGTTCTCTGTCAGCAGGATCCCCTCTCGATTCTTAACTCTGAAAACATGCAGGATGAGTGTTCTGTTAACACCAGCTGCTGAGTACATTGGCTGTATTGTCTCATGACAGTCAAGCAGAGTGTTGTATCCAACTGTTCATTCTAGGTGTTTTTCGGGAGAATCAAGGCAGTTTCTCTCTCCCTGTAAAATCCTGCTCCTGTTCCTGAAACCTCTTACTTCCTGCATGGCCAGACCCAGCTGTTCTGTAAATGGGAGTGAGAGGGGGCAGATGTGCAATCAGTACCTGCATCTGTGACAAATCTAAACGTGGTGTAAGTGGGGACATATTTCTCCATGTTCTCTTTAGAGTAAATCTCTACCTATAGATCTCCACTCATGTCAGTAAGTCCAGTGGAGAAGGAGCAGGAATCATTTTCGGTATTGGACTCTGATAGCTGCCAAACATCAGTTGTGAAGTACCTGCTTTCACAAGGAGTTTGATTCACTGAAGATTTCGCTTCCTTTTCCAGATCAGTGAAACACCCATTTTTGTGCCTGGTGTCTGGGGACCTTATTTCTCTGCAATGGTGCCTGGACTGTGGTTGAATGAGGGAGGTCAAAGCGCTACAGGAAAGCTGGTAAGTGACATACAGAGACATACACATTCCAAGCGGGGGGGTCTGCCATAACTGCTGTCATTCAGGATAGTTTCACTGTCAGTTCAGGCAGAACTCTGCCTGAACCACCTCTGTAAGATTACAGGAAATAACATGCTGCTGAAAGCAATAAACAATTAGTTGATTGTTTTCTCTCTTACAGACTGATAGGGGATTATATATGGGGCAGAGCACTAAGGGCATGTCTTTTTATGATGATGGTGATGATTATTGTTATTACTTTCAGGCAAATAAGCATT
>NW_009909851.1:16763-45947 GCF_000696875.1 Nestor notabilis | reverse complement strand
CAGCAGGAGGTTGAGATAGACTTTGAGATAAAGAAAATGATACCTGTTGTGTTATATAGAACAATTTGCTCATTGATGAGAATAAATGAAAGGTGTATTGTATGGACAGAGTAGTAATATATTAGTGTGTTATCCTGTCCAGATACTGCATATATTGTCACCTCAATTCTTTCCTTGAGTACAAAGTGTCTAACTGTATTAGGTTAATTTAATTTATCAATAAAAACTGGACTAAATTCTCTAAAAGTGAATTTTCTCACCTACAGGGAGTCAGTCAGAACTAAACCACTGATCTCAAAATGAAAGAAAAGCTACATGTATAGAGCAGCATTCAGGCTTGAGTCCAAAACTGACAGCAAGACCTTAGTGGCTGCTTAACTCCTGGAAGCTTCTCAAGCTCCCATCGTGTCTGCTCAGCCTGCAGAAATACTGACTGCCCTTAGTTGTGAGCTGCCAAGGTCCTCTTGAGAAACTCCAGGAGGTGGGTCCAGTCCTGTGGGTGTCCTCTGTAAGCTCACCAAACATGCAGCTGGGTTGGGTCTTTCACAGATTGCTGGTATAATTGCTCTCTTACTCAGACCTAGCACCACCCACCTTTTGAAAGACCTAGTGATCTAGTACATGTCCAGGAAGTAGTAGATTGGGGCATCACTGCATTTATACATTCCATATGGAACAGTCACTGAATGGGAAACAGAAATAATCCTGGATTGGGAAGCCCTGACACACCCTAAGTGCTATGAATTGGTGTTCCCTCCTGTGCTCTCTCCTTGGCCACGTGCATCTGACATTCCTGTCTGTGCAGTGTCACAGCTTCAGTGGGAGAGTTATCCCTCTTCCTCTCCTGCAGCCTCTGCTTCCCATCGCATCTCCAACCCATCCACAGCTAAATGGTTAAACTGCTCTTGCAGCAAGTGGGATGTGTGTGCTTCAAACTTTTCAGGTCGAGATGGGGCTAGAACCAAAGTGTCTCGTTTTATAGGTAACCACTACAACCAGGAGTAGAATGAAATTGCTGCTTATAACACAACTACTTTAGAAGCAAAACAACAAATCTTGTGCACTTCTTTGTAAGAACACGTTTGAGAGGAGAAGTCTCTTTGTGCTCAATCCAAAGCAGGTAAAGACACTTAACAAAGCTCTAGAGAGGATACAATAAGTCAGCATTTTTTCTTGGCTAGCTCAGGGTGATTCCACACTTGAAACATACCATGAGAGTTACGACATTTCAGACAGGTGATTTTGAAAAACCTTTCCATTCTAGTACCAGAGAACAAAGACATTCCTGAGTCATTAAAGAAATTGCTGGAAAAAAATGTATGTTCTTGTTAGGACCCATAGCAAGTGAGCTCTGGGCCCTGCTCAGTGCATTAAGGAAGCTGCCTTATTAAAACATTCTTACAGTATCTCATGTGGTTTTCTTGAGGTTGTGTGTATGGAAACACATAGGGAGCCATAGGAGGATACAGAGTTTGTGCACTGTGCGGAGGGTAGATTGTATCCATTATCTTTGTGATTTTAAAGCTGTCTTTAAGATCCTGCTTTCTCATACTGCAGGTTTTCTGAAAACAAAAAAAAAAAAAGAAGGGACACGGTTTGGGATTCTTTTCATTGCTTGATCTTTGCCCAAAGGTGAATTCTTTTCATGAAATTTGAACAGTCTGTTGAGCTTGTTACAAGTAAAACCGATACACTTCCCTTTCCAAAGCTCTAATTAATTTTTCTATTGATACAGCTGTGAAAAAAGTCTGTTGGGTTTTGAAAACTAGTTCAGCTAGAGTCCAAATGAGCAATTAAGAACACTTGCTTTGGAAAAGCTTGTTTATAAGATGTGTATATATATACAAGCTTGTGTAGAAGATGGGCTTTTGCACTGGGTTTTCAAAATTTACAGTAAGAAAAGCACTGCACAACAGACACAAAGGGTGGCATGTCATCATTAGGGAGTGTAAAATAAAGAGTAGCAGAAAAGGGATTCTAGATGCAACCTTCATGTGGCCATGTCTTGAATTAAGGGCATTTAAATATCTAACTTCCTAACTTCTGTAAGGTTTTTGTGTAAGTGTTTTCATAGCACACATGTATATATGATATTTATTTATAGATTTAGTTCTGGATTTACGAGCTGCTCCTATGTTCTAAAGAAGTTACGCAAGACTGCAAAGCTCAGACCTGAGCACATGTTTGACTTGTGTCTTTGATGCAAATCTCAGACAGAACAGGCATGCGTTACTTTTATTGCTGTGTTCAGATGTTATGCTTCATCGTAAGTTTTCCTACACTGGCTACGGAAACTCATGCTGTTAAAATTAAATACCTCGTGTGGTTTGCTGCCAATAGGTATTGCCCAATATACTCAGTGCTCTTGAGTAGCTCTAGTTTTGCCTCCTTAGCTTTTACTGTGACCTTTGATGAGATATTTTCAGGAGGCCAGAAAACTTGCTGAATTATTGTCTTAAAAGCCCATGTTATTCTACCTGATTCTTTGTTTTGTGAATAATGGTAGCCACTCTGAAGTGAAAGGACAAGCTGATTTATCAGTTTAGTCTAGGACAGAGCCTATATTGATCTTTTTTTATAGCAACAATTGCTTGTCAGGGTATACATTTTGTTTCCTGCAGTGAACATATGAGCATGTACTGGGATGACAACACACCTTGTGGTTTATTATAATAGATAAAGATGTAGGGATTTGGGCCAAGAAGATGCTCCTGGTAGAATTCCAATGAATGCATGCAAGAAAATGGGAGAGACTAGAGAACATGCTCTCAGGTAGTGTTGGCCAGGAAAAAAGTCATCCTTTCAGCTTGCTCTTCCAACTAAGGAGCTGCATGCTTAGTGTTCTGCCTATTTTTGGTGTACAGTTGATTGTTTTTTCTTCCTGTTTTTAAGCCAAATCCTGAATCCAGTAATGTCAGTGGGAGTTTTGCCATTGGCTTCCCTAGGACTTAACACCTCATGAGTAATTTAGAAGCTCTCTTGTCTTTTTAAAGTAATGACTCTGCATTACCCTTTTCCGGGACTGAACTTTTAAGATGTAACCATCCCAAAAATGTTGCTTTGCTCTTTTTCAGATAGACCATGTGGTCCGAGGCCATGTCGCCTTCCCGGAATTACAGGCAAAAGCTGCAGCCAGGTCACTCTTCTTATTCCTTTATCTCATACCTGCCTTGCAAATTGATGGTACAGTGTATTCCCAGCACTGCAGAACTGCACTGCTGTATCCTTATTCTGAAACAAGGGAATTAAGAGGCTGACAGTGGGTTGGAAGTATTTACAAAGCCTTGCCAGGAGATTGCTCAAAGATGAAAGCTTTAAACTCCCTTCAGATACTTTTGGCATATCTAAATGGTGATTATTAACTTTCTGCTTTTCAACTTCTTTATATCCAGCCCAGGGTATGCTTGATACCATAACACCAACCCGCTTCAGCAGACCTTTGTGCCTCGGGCTAATGATGTGTCTTAATTTGTAGGTGACCCTGTTAAGCTCCAGGAATGAGATACAGCTTAATTGGGAATATATTATTTGATAGTGTTGGAACATTCATCTAAAGAAAGGAATAGCCGCTGTGTGGAAAAACTCCTGCATGGCAGCTCAGATAGAACAGAGAAAGGCAGGATGAATTTTCAGACACAACTTAAGATGTAGGAGTGAATTGGAGGTAACTCCAGGATTCCTTGATGTGATGTGGAATTTTGGTTTGGTCTGCTTTAAAAGTGGATGAAGACAGTCCAGACACTTCTGTCAGATCTGGACTTTCTCAAGCTGTTTTGGCTTGGATGCCTTTTAAGATGGTTCATGTCACTCCCAGAGAGATCTTAGCTGAACACTTGGGCAGATGATTGGATGAAAATTTGATTCTCTTTTAATTCCTTTTTCCTCCTTAGATTAAAGAAAAACCCAGCAAACTCAGCAGTTCATCTTAAGTTTATCATTCTAGTCTAAAAGGCATGGGTTAGTCCTGGTAAATGTATTAAGTGCATGCAGTTATACAATGCTTTTCAGTCCTCCCTGGGGGGATAAAGCTACCTGGTTTCTCTGGATGACCCTTCCATCCTTCATAGTGCCCAATGCCTTACTTGTTTGTTAACAACGTGACCAGGATTCCCAGAAATGTATTGGACTTCATTCAATATGAAATAAGATTCATGCTTCCTAGAATTCTCCTTATTGTTCTTTAAAAAAGGAAATCAGGAAATAAATACATCTGTGTATGTTTGGAATGAGGATTGATCTGGGGGGGTGTTTTGTTTGGGTTTTTTTCCAAACTTTTGGCTTCCAGGCCATTTTTCCAGTGCCCACATACGAAGACAAACAATTAGTTTAGTCTGTAATGCCAGGATAAACCACTTCTTTTGTGTGTGTGTGTTGGAAAAATGAGTATAGAGTAGCCAGCTTGTCTGTATTAGGTCTAATACTGAACTGACCACAACTCATAGTGCAAAAAGCTTGGATTGTGATGGGAATAGGACCCTAAATACAGAATATGGGGAGCAGAACTTCATCTTATCCAAGTGTACGGTGTTATAACTTTGGATGGGAGTCTCCTGTGGTTAGTAAAACTGTGAAGGTTACCATTGATAAAAAGGGTGATAGTATTTGATAAAAAGTATGATAATATTTTATAAAGTTAATTTGCCCAATGGTATTTTTATGTTTTCCAGATATTACTCTTTAAGGAAATGCTTGGATAGCTATAAATTTAGTAAACAAGTTTCTTAGTAATTTTCCCTACCCTCTTTCTTTCCGTCCTTTTCAAATGTTGATTAAATTGTTAAAGAATTTAGTTTGAACACACAAAAATTGGGAACTTCACAATTTAAATTTAATTTGTCTTCATATTTCTTAATTTCTTTCTCCACGTGGACCTCAAGCTTCAGCCTTATCTCAGGGATTAGTAGCAGTAGCTATGCAAGTGACCAGTGTTAGCCCAGACTTCGGATTATGTGTTTACTTACATTAAGTGATACACTTAATAAGAACATTGCATCTTGTTTTGGGGGATTGTTGGTGATGATGATCAATTATTTGCCTGGAAATCTCAGCAGAATATTTCAGAGAATTGGGGGTTTATATTTAGTGTATTCTCTGTGTGGGTGTCGGAATTCCTCTGTTCAGCCACTGCAAATGGTCATCAAAAGGAACAGAATGAGAATTCCATACTTACACGTGCAGCTGTGTTTTACCTTTACATCCCGTGTGAGGTGCAACACTGTGAAGAGTTAAGCTACTTTTGTAGTGACAAAAAGCACATGCATGTCTGGATCATTAAAGTCTGAGGTCACAAATCTCTGCCTCTTCCTTGCTGCTGCCTGTCACCTACTTCTACCTTCCTAAACCTTTCTTTCTTTTTCCCAGGCTCCCAATGCTCCTAATAAGTAGGTTTGGGAATGGCAAACTGCCTGCTGAGCAGCTGATCTCAGAACCTCCACTGTGCAGACTTCTGGTCCTTTGCCTACACCAGAAGCTTGCAAGCTGCATTTATCACTGTTCCAGTAGTTTGTGGTAACTTGTTAGGGCACAAGCAGCTTAGAAAGACTTGCCAGAAACCAGCTCCTACTGACCACTTGTGCTGAAGACCAGCCTTGTGCAGCCCTCCCAGTGCCATTCCTATGTTCTCTCTTCCCTTCTTTTACTGGAAGTGGAGAGGGTTGAATTACATGTGGATTTTCTGGACAGCCATAGGTTTAGCATTTGGTCTAAGTAATTGGTATACTCTGACCAACAGAAGTTAGGTTTTTTTCCTTGCAATCCAGTGAGCTGCAGAAATTGCTGTGTATATAGGGACTTTTGCTCTTCAATCTATATATTGTGTAGGTCTGACATGTAGCCAGCACTAAAATGTTGCATCCTGCAAAGCCAGGCTAAAATAGGAAATGAAGAAATAATATGATCATTTCTGCTTTAAAGTTTAAATCCTTCTGTTTCCTAGAATCACAGTTTCTAATCTCCTGGAGGAAAAAAGTGTCTGACTGTTTGACAGCAACAACTATATGCCCTTTGGCGCTTTGTGAAGCACTAAGACAGGATTTCCTTTCCTACATTTCTTGATGTCATTTCCCCCTCTAAAGAGATGTCTCCTGAATAAAGCATTGAGGTTATACGCACGGTATCAGATCAGCAAGGTAACATAAAGATCTGGGATCTTTCAAGCAGAATATGACAGTTATACCTGGCAATTCTCTGTATGTCTAGGTGTTTTAGAGTCCTTTTTTAGATTTATAAATCTAGTATTTTTAGGTTTGTTTTTTTCCTGAAAGATACCTTCCAGAATTCCTGAACATTGAATACCAACCTCTTGTTGCTTTCTGAGGTTATGACCCAAAGATGAACAAAACCCTGGCCAAACTTGCATTGATTTCTTATTCTCCACTCTCCACATAGTTCCTTTTTAATAGCAATAGCTTGTGCTCAAGTCTGCAAGTCAGATCCAGCTGCTACTGATACCTTCTCCTAGGACTGAATAGAAGAAGCTCCAGAGAGCTGATGGTGTAATACTACATATAACATCAACACAGTAGAAACTGGAACTGGCGAGCGTTTGAAGGCTTTTACCAGTCACTCAGTCCAAATGTAGTGCCCCGAATCGATATCTGTATGTAGAGGGGAAAAAAAGGTGTGAAAAAAGTGTAATTCCAAGGTTCTGTGAGTCTTAAGCCTATTTGGCTGAACTTCAGCCTCTTTTGTACAGTCCTTGTGTTCTGCCAGAGCTGCACGAATGGCTAATCCTTGCGAGAGTAATCAAGCAGGATGGAGATGAGATAGAAGCTGGGATGCCTGGTGGGTCTGTGGTTGAGTGAAGCTCTCCTTTCTTTTCCTCCCTACAGTGAAGGCATCATTTAGACTGGAAACAAAATGACTTTGTCCTTAGCATGCACTGCTTACAGCGCAGTCCTTAGGGATGCAGAAAACAGGGACACTTTCACAACAAGGAGGGAAAAATGATTGTGACCTACAAAATTATCATAATTCAGGTCCAGAAAGACACATAAAGTACATTTTAAAGTACGTGAATAATGATGTAAATTGGTTATTTTAATGTCTTCCAAGTGTACTTCATTTTGAATGATATCCTCTGATAGTGTACACATGGTAAGGTATAATTGAAAAAACATGCAGCTCAATGCTTGAATGCAAAGTATAAATATACAGCTGCTAGCAGGTCAGAAGTCAAACTAGTAAAGCATATGCCAAATTCCCTTAGGGATCTCATTAGTGCATGATTGAATATACATGTAGAGGCTAAATGAATATCGCTGTTTGGGTCTACAGTGGATGAGACAATGACTAATCAATTGTAATTAGGGTTAGATGCTCTTATTGACCCACATGTCTAGAATTAAATGCCCCTCTTGGAGATTTCCAAGGAGTTGAAAAATACATAGCAATCTGTTTGTGATAGGAGGAGGGTTTGAAAAAAATATTCACTGTATAATTGCAACATTTTTTAAATGGAATGTCACTGGAGTCACTGCAAGCCAAAGAACTGAAGAATTCACCATTAATCCTAAGATTACTCTTGGTCCAGGAAAAAGTCTGTTGGATATTGTGGCGTTGGGTGTAGCATCTGCACTTAGATACAATCATATTTAGGCCCATGTTCGGCTCCTCCCTAAAATAGCAGCCACTTGCTTTCTGTCCTCCACCCTTAGTGCTGCATTTTAATCATAACACACACTGAAATAATTATGGTTTAAAAAGGGAAAGCTCTAAGTCCGGTGCTATTGATTAATCAGAGCAATTTTTAAACATTTGCAAAGGAATTTGATTTTCATTTTTCATTTTCATCATTCCCTGTCTGGAATCCTCCCGACTCCTCTCTCTCAGCTTTCTCTTTCACAGTGTCAGCATCTGTTGGAGACAACCATCACCAGCCCCCAAAATACCAAACAGCTCTGGCTCATCTAGTGACCTGCAGGAGCCAATGTACACTCAGGATCACAAACTGCCATTATCTCCCCTCATCCTGAGAAATCAAGGAATTGGGATGGCCTGTGGAAGGGATGTGCAGATAGACACCCCCCCTGCCCACACTTTGCAGTGCCGTGGGCTCCACAAGCCGTCGGTTCTGCTTTTCCCCCCTCTTTGTTTTAGGTTTGGGATTTGCTGTTCTTTGATGGCTTTTCTGTGTTTGATGGTGGTACCCATGCTTGATGTTTGATGAATAACCTCCCCCACTCTTTATCCAACTTGTTTTTTCTTCCAGTGCTCACAGTATATATACATACTTGAACAGTCACCTGGATCTGATTAAGAAATCTTTGCCTGTGGGTTTCCTCACTGTTGATTTACATGTTTGGCCAGATTTCCATGGTAACAGATCTCCCTTAACAGATCTGACACTAAAGGGCATGGTAAGAAACAGCCTGTCTTTGCAAAAGGGTCAATACTGGGGGAAAAAGGGGGAAAAAAAAAAGCTTGGAGGGAGCATGCTCCTCCTTTTGCTATTTAAACTGTCCCGTAGGATTTGGGTTTCTTGCTGCATTTCTAATGTTTCAGTAGAAAACCAGAGATCCTTGCACTTGGGATATCACTACAGCCACGTTTATTTTCTAACAGTATAAGGAGTGTTGTGTGTGTCCCTGTGTCATTCCCAAGGAATCACATTTCAGAGCACTGACTAGCAGCGTCGCTGTTGTTAACTCACCTGTCTACTGAATTTTGCATTGACTTTGTCTATCTGGGGAAGGAATGAAATATTCCGAGGAGAGATCGCTTGATTTAAACATAAATATTCAGTAAATGTGCTGTGTTAGAGTAGTAAATTTCAACAGACACTGAAAAGCTTCTCTGCTTAATGTTAAAAATGGACATAGATGCTCTCATGATGGGGAATATGCAACCGCGCTGCTTCATGCATCTTTGTTCAAAGGTAAACCTGGTCTGATTCTGGCTTGTGGTTTAAAAATTGCTGCTTTTGGAACTGAAAGGGATTGAAATATTGTACAAAGACATTTCCAGAGCGTTGTAGTCTGGGACCAGAAAGAGCAGAGAATCTCTGCTGGGGAGATTTTTAGCCCCTCTTTAAATGCTGGATGTTTCTCTTCATTGAACGTCACGGTGGTAGATGGGCCAGGTTACAAGCCAGGATGTTACTGTGCAGAACTGTCACAGAAGAATATCATGAAGGTATAATTTGATGATATTAAAATACCTGGTGATTAATGCAAAACTGTACTTCAAAATGGCATATCGTCCTTGAAGTAAGCATCTCGAGCTGCTCGTCAAAACCTATTTGAGGCTTAGATAGGAAAAGGGTAGGTGTAAGAACTACAACACATTTTAAACCATAAACGAGGCTTATATATTTTTGGGTCCTAATAATACCTGTATCATTTTATGAAAGATTTACATGCTGCAGCAGAATCAGACTTTCTTTGGTCTGATGGCTGTATGCAAATACTGGTAATAGCCACACGTTTTTACTGCCACAGTTACGGCTGCATTCAGGTCTCGCCTATGCTGATACTAATCCAGAGTAACTACAGTGCAGTATTGATTTATGTCAGAGTAAAGGAGGTTAAGATACAGTCTTTAATTATTAATCGTGTTTCAGTGTTAGGGTGCTTGGAAGGGAGGGGGAGAAATGCTTTTAAAAAGTTATTTTTATGTAATAGCATTTTCATATTATTACATTAAATACATTCACGAGCAATATCTGAGTCATAACATAAAACTGTCAGAGTTAATCTATCTCTAATCCTGAACAATATTCTGTTTGTTCTTTATTTCTTTGCAAGGGCAAGAACAATTTACGTGGTTCTTCCCCAGATCAGGAATAACGCGTTTAACATAACATTATGTGTACAGCTCACAAAAGTAAGGCTTAGAATTAGCACTTAAAACTTGTTACAACAAGAAACCATAGAAAATAGTAGATTTTTTCCTTTGGCTGGATTTGTACATTTTCTTTTTGATCTTTGCACAGGTTGTTGGACTAACATTGTCTCAGGGTCTGGATGAACTTGCCCTTATCTACTTGGCCACGATTCAAGCCATTGCTGTAAGCCATTTTAAGTGCATAAAAGAATAAATGAATTGTCTCATGTTCTGTGGCAGACTGATCATTCCCTTCTGCTAAACAGATCTCTAATAATAGATGAATTCACTTAATGGACTTCTTAAAGGAGCAAGATCTTATTTACCCACCTTGGTGACAACTCCCAACTGTAGGATAATGTCCCCTAAAAAGTTTTCTTGTGGAATGTTGTAAGTGGAGCTTTGCCTGTACTGCAGATGAGAGGGAGGAGGCTGATACTGCATGGGGCAGTGTTAACATCATGGGCTGTCTAGAGAGAATCTAAGAGAGTGGGGGGAAAAATACCTTTGGCAATTGTATGAAGGAACTTGCGCTCCCCTAAAATGCCTCAGCTTCAGATTGTTCCTGAATCCATGGATTTCCCCTGTTAGATGAGTCACAGCTCCATACCCCAGCGGGTCGGAGTGGGGCTGTGATTCAGTTCACAAGGCTGCAGACTGAGCAGACCAAATCTCACTGCTCCCCGATTTCCCTGCTGCAGGGCGGGCACTTGTCTCCCGTGCAGCGTTTCCAGCCTGTGCTGTGTTTCTGTAAAGGCAGACAGGGAGACTCCGTGAAATGTCCTGGATGTTTGCTAACATCCAGAAATGGGTAATTTTATTGGAATACTTTTGTTTCTGCCCTAATTTTCTCTCAGACCCAGGATTTCCCGTTCACAAGAAGTTGTATTTGGAAGTGAAAACCTGGGTCTAAGAAGTTGTTTTGAAAACTGGCGCAGGGTATTTTCAATGGGGTGTGCTTTCCCCAGGCATTTGGTGACTGAAATCCACATTTCTTTGACATCTTTTTTTGTGATTTCTTCTTTTTTTCTTTCCTAACTCTGTTGAACTTGAGGTGTTTTTGCAAAACATTAACAGTTTGATGAATTGGGGAGTTTTCCTGACAAAACTCTGTTCACTTGGAAAACTTCCAACCTCCTCTACTGGTTAAACAACAACTTTGCTAGGCTGGGTCAGCCATCTGGGATAGAGAGGGTGGGTGGCTGCTGTAAATTCACTGTGAATTGTACATCTTCTGCATTAACCCTCCTTCTTCAGCAAATAACTTCACCCCAGCCTGGAATTCATTGTTGTGAGTTTGGATCCTTTTGAAGATGAATGTGGCTTGGTTATACCTGATGCTTCCGTATAATCCCACCATTTCCATAAGAATGTCTAGGAGAATTTAAACAATGCCAGAGACTGATACTGCCCCTGAAAGAAACTTTCCAGTGTGGAACAGGTGCCTCCGTTATTATATGGTGCTAACGAAGTGGAAACGTTCCCTGCTGGAAATCCTGGGAAAGTCACCTATTATCTCACTATATGATACGACTCTGATTTTATTGTAAAACACAAACACGGTGTTGGACACTAAATTCAGCATCTTTTTGATAGCTGATTGTGCTGATGCCGAGATGTAGTATCAAAAGGCCATCCCGTGGTTTTCTTTCACTCTAAGTTAATGGAAGTTCATTTTTCCTAAAGCACTATTGAAACAGTAACTAAAAAGCAGACAGAGTAGGCTCGGGTTTGACTCAATATATTTACTCATTGCTAACGTGACACCTAGGAAATTTAATTTTCCTCCTATACTCTGTCACTCCCAATTTTAGCTTCACTTTCGTGGAAGGAAACAGTTCTAGTTCAGCCCCAATCCTGTACCATGGAATGTCTTCAGTGGGTGCAAGATAAAACTTAAACCTAAGCAGAAGTGTTGTAAAAGGTTCAGGCCTGCCCACAGAATGTTTTCAGCAGGAGACGCTTTTTTCTTTTTATATACCATTTGCATTTGAAGCCCCTCAATTTGCATTTTCTCCAATCCAGGATTAAATTAGTGTGTGTGTCGTCCCCCCCCAGTGAAATAAGTCTGGCTTTAATTTAAATTGTGATGTGAATACAATTTTCCAGGCAGGTAAACACAAAATCATTTTCACAGCATGTTCTTTCTAAGGGTCTTTGACGTGTGTGTGTTGGGAGAGAAGTTGTTAATAAATTTGAATTTCAGAAGCAGGGGAAGAGAATATCCTTTTAACCATTCATTGCCAAATGCGATGCAACAGTTAAGACGGATGAGAACATGATCAGAGATATAATTGTGGCTGTCAAGCCCATTCGGTGGAGACAGGCTCTTTTTGGAGCAGTTTATTTTTCCATAATTAAAATGGTGGCTGTGTGATTTGGAAATTAGCCCTCTGTGTCAATAGGGAAGTGATGGATTTAGTCAGCTGCTGTTGCGGCTGCTAAAGTTCCTCCTAACCGCTTGCCTGAGAAACCAAAACATATTTGAAGGCCTCTCCAGAATGGTGCCAGTCATTCATAGTGAATGTCTCCAGTCTGATGAAACTCTGCTCGCTTCAAGTTCCAGTAGTTTTATTTGAAGAGGGGTTTATTGCAGGCTGCAGACCTTGTAATGAACCTGCAGCGTAGCGTAAGGAAAGCTTACACGACTGTTGGTGAAAACTTTGACCAGATCGTGTTTTGTGGGGAACCTCCCTACAAAGAGTCAGCCTGGGCAAAATTTTGGCTGGAATTTGGCATTTTGTCAAGTCTGAGCTTCAAAATTAACTTCCAAGGTATTATAAAGAGCTGGGAATTATTTCTGGACTAATAGTTTGTCAAAGAAATGGAAAATGTTCTTGCAAGAGGAAAGAGGGAGAAGGTTGATTTGGGTGAGTAGTTGGAGAC
This sequence comes from Nestor notabilis, assembly GCF_000696875.1. Taxonomy (NCBI): domain Eukaryota; kingdom Metazoa; phylum Chordata; class Aves; order Psittaciformes; family Psittacidae; genus Nestor; species Nestor notabilis. Next base: position 33,239 of record NW_009909851.1, on the reverse strand, counting down.
AAGCAAAGCAAACAGAAAGAGAAAAGATTGCTGTAAAATGGTAAAGTGCTTGCTTTCATCATTCACAGAACGGAACACTGAGCTGTTCTAATTAGGGTTTCTCAGAATGGAGACTGTAAATGAGAAGTTTAAAAATATGCCTACATTTTAGATGTTTCAATTAATCCAGACATAAAATGGAACATTTTGTTTTGCACAGGGCAAAGGCCAAGAGAAATAGTCAAGCCAATACAAAATTCTTCAGGTTTTCCTTTTTTGCTGAAAAGACAGGGTTTTATTTGCTCCTTTTTTTTGGTTCTGTTTGGCTGTTTGGCTTCAGAATTAGAATCGCTTTACCGAGAGTTATTTTCAGATACTCTTATGCCAAGTAAATAGAAGGTTTTGCTGGGGATGTCTTTGCCAGGTACGTTTTAGTTCTGGATGTGGAAATGTTTTCCCTACTCTGCTGTGCTTGGTCAAAACAGCTGCTTATCAGTGCCACCAGTTCTTCCTGGTGCCCGTTTCTGTGTTTTCTTATCATCCCTGCCTTCACCTTTGTCAGTACTTCCCTGCAAGCCCTGTTTCCCTGTGTTACTGTGTACTGGTAGGTCTCCACTCCTTCAGCCAGCCCCAGGATGTTTCCTGCAATGTGCTGTGCCCATGTACTTCCCAATTCTTTCTGCCATCCATTTGATTTTTCTCCTTCTTAATTACAATGCCTGTTCCTGGCTGGAAGCTAAGCAGAGGCCATAGCCCTGCAGGTCTGTTCCCAGCCCTCTGGTTACTGGTAGGGGCAGTTAATAGTATCATTCTTTATAGCAAATCGAGCTTAAAGATCTGCTCCTGTGCCTGCTCTCCTGTGCTCATCTGGTTTCTTTTTGTTGTTTTTTTTTCCCCTTTCTGAAGTTAGGAACAAGACATATTTTGGAAACTATGCAGGCTGCAGGGCATCATATCAACACACTGTTCCTGTGCGGTGGGCTGAGCAAGAACCCTCTCTTTGTGCAGATGCACGCTGACATTACTGGTAAGTTAGAGGGAAAGGAGTGTAAACCATTTTAGGTGACTAAATACTTTGTCTTTGGAAAAATAAAGACTCTCTTTATATAGAGCTGTATTTTGCTGGTTGGCCAAAAAGTGTGGAAAGAAATGTTACTTCTTGCAAGACTGAATTTCCTGAAATTTAGGGATATTTGAATAAGACAGAGATGCAGTGCAAACAAAGCTCCATACTTCCTATTGTTTGAAAACAGGCTTCAGGGGATACCTCCAGCTTGATTTCCAGCTTGATTCCCATCAGTTTAAATTGATTTCTGATCTAAGGGTCTTAGACTTACAGGGTTTTTAAGAACAAACATAAAACCTCTGTGCTTGTATAAACCCAATCTGTATGAATTATGTCAGAGATGTTTGTCACTATCAGATTTTTAAAAAATAATTTGAAATTTTCTGTAGAAATTATTCCGTTCGGTCAGATTCCAAGAAGTTAGATGAGAATAATGCCCACTGCGTTTTGTAAGCATGGTTTGTGTAAGTTGTGTTTTATTAGAACCTCTATTAGCTTCATCCTGTCTGAATTCTGTTGGAGTTCTGACACTTCCTGCTCATGCTGGGCATTGTATCCATTCTATAGAACAATTCCTTTCCAAATTGCTTCCATGTCTGTATTATTAATAGAGGTTAGGCCACAATTCCTGGATTCTTGCTCCTGCATGGTGTTGCATTTGGTTTTGTAGAATTCCTGATGGGTGGAAGGTCCTGGGTGTGTGGTTCATCACAAGAGGAAGTCTCAGGCTTGGTCTCCCTTAAGCTTGTGTGTGTTGGACATCTCAGCACACCTGGGAGTCAGTTGAATATACTTTTAAAAATGTGGCAAACCTCCCCAAAATTTAGTGTAAAGGACTTCAGAGCAACTTTGAATGATGTGTGTTTTGAGTATATGACAAATGAAGGCCACTTGAGCTGTCATGAATAAAGCTTAAGGCTGAGATTTAGGGCATTTGGTCTGGAGATCTGGTTTACCCTAACATCGAACCACACTTCATAACCTTGATGCAGGAGGAAAGATAAAAATAATGCTTTATGGACTTACCTGAGATGAAAACAGAAATAGAGAAGCAAAAAGCATAATGCCTGTTGACTTTAAAATTCACAAAATACATTGTAATCGAGTGACACTTCAGGTTTGTGAAAAATAATGTTGTCAAGTCTGTGCTTTTCCCTGTATAACTCAACTGTTTTAGGTGAATTTCAGCTACGTGTAGAGTTGGGATGCTGGGTCACGATGTGTGAAATAAAAGATCTGTGAAAAGGTATTCTGATTAAAATGTAATCAGAAGTTCTTTGACTGTAACTAATGGCCAAGTACAATTCAGTACAAAAAGGCCTTTTTGCAGTCTGGAGTTCTCCCCCATTTGTAAAATCAGTGACTGACAAGGGATGTCAGAGTTCATCTAACTGAAATGCTCTTAGTTATGTTGAACTCATTAGAGCCTATCAGATAAAATAACTAACATTCCAGGATCAATCCCCCATTCTTTCCCCAAAAGAAAAAAATCTGAATATATTATTGTTAGCTGCAAATGCCCATGACTCAGCCATGCAGACATCCAATAGATAATTTCGCAGGGCACTTAAAAAGTATCTTGATCTTTTTGTTTGCCTGGTAAGAATTCGGTATTCATTCTGATGATGCAGGAAATGTGCAGCAAATTTTAGAGCACGCTGGAAATTGCTTACTGCCTCAATGCCTGGCAGCCAGCCACGGAGCTCTTAGCTTCAGTTTTAGATTGTTCTCTTCCAAGCTGACCCAAGTCCTGAGCTGTGCTCTGTCTGAACTGGAGGAATGCTGAGGTGACTGATCCTGCACTCATGTTTTTAAGTTGGATTTGTTTGGTCACAAAAATTGAAGGGGTGCTGTAATTACACTAGTTTCACTGTTAATAGTCATTCCAGCAATCAAACAACAAGGTCTCCTGGTATCCACTTTCTGTCCCCATCACTTTGCCTGTGCTAATTGTAGGTAGAAATGGCATAATAACCCCTGTGGCACCTTTATGTCCCTCACTGAAAGATGGTTGTAAGGAGCTTTTTACTGCAAAGTTAGCACGATGTTCCTGTATGCCTGGGGTAGAAAGTGAGTTCGCTTTGTATCAACAATTGTTTCTTGTATTAATAATTTTAGTTCTCCTTTTGAGAAGTGTGCATGTGCCTTTCCCTCTGTAGAAGTCGTTCGTGCTTCACTTGAGATCTTCCTCCAGATTGCAGCCTCTTCTAATCTTAATGTTGGCCCTCAGGAGCAACGATTTTGGGGGTATAACATTAAGGCTGTTCACTCCCCCCATTGCTGTGTTTACATCCTCATTCACTGCCTGAAATTATCTCAATAATGGAAATTCAAACATGTGCCGAACACTGGAGGAATGTTCTATTTTCTGGCTTAGTGAGGATAAGCATCTAAAGTACAGCTAGAAAAGCATTTAGACTTACGCTATTGGTTTAGCTTTCTAAGGAGAATTGTGAAAGGTTATTAAGAAATAAATGATTTTTTATTTGATTAGGCTTTTTCCTGCTGTTTTTACACCAATAGTGTGTCTTAGAAAACTTTGTGTGAACCAGAGGGAAGTGTGTTCATGATAGTACCCATGGGCAACAAAGCAATAATTTTTAACTGTATTTCAGAATATATATTGAGTTTGTTTGTTTGTTTTCCAGTGTTTTAATCTTGTTTTCGAGCACAATTTGGGAGACAAGATTTCTCTTATTATTTCATACATAGCTTCTGAGAGTTTACTAGTCATATTTTCATGGCTTCCAGCAAAACCAGACTGCCTTTCTTGGCTATATATTTAAAAAACAAACAGAAACAATCTGGGGATTTTGTTCTTTGCAAAAGAAACAAACAGATACCACCCTGTTTTCCCCTCCAGCTCTGCTTTTAATAGGCACGTGGGTTTGGAGGGTGTGGGTAAACAGGTTTATACCAAGCCCTTTGAGATAAATAGCTAATGTCAATGATCTGGGGGGTTGTTCTTTGTATGCTTCATGTTCTGCATTAGTAGTTTGCTGAAATTGTTCTATTTAAATTCTGCTTTTTTCTTGGAGCCTGGAACCACAGAGCAGAGAGATTTACATTAACCTATATGGACTGAAGCTCCAAACGGAGGATGTGAACATGGTTTTCAAGTCCTTTTTGATTCCTTTATTCTTTGTCTTTTTTTGCTTTAATTACTTATTGTGCTGCTAGGGCATTACTGCTGTATTCTTTCTAACAGAGGCCTGGCCTTGTCTTGTACAGGCAAGCCTGTTGTCCTGTCCAAAGAAGTGGAGTCTGTTTTGGTGGGTGCTGCTATTCTTGGAGCCTGTGCTTCTGGGGATTTTGCATCTATACAGGTATGCAGAACCCGATTATTGGTTTTTCCCCCCAGTTTTAATGTGTTTTACACTTTGACATTTGGCACCATGCACAGACTTTAATTCAAGTGGAAAAGTCTGTACCTTCTGCGCAGCCGGACAAGAGCCAGCATTGCTTTCTCTCTACCCTTTTTTTAACTCTGTATGTGTGTTGGAGGTTCATTTGTCTTTTGACTGTAGGGACATGCAGGTAAAAGCTTCTGTGTATGAAGTTAGGCCATGCAATTTTACAGGCAAAAAGGAAATCTGGCAGGGCTCTGATCCTGCAAGAAGGTCACGCTTTCATCTCAAGTTATATTTGTCCTACTTTCCTTTCTTCATGCTGAGGAATGTTAAACCTAAGAAACAAAATAGCACTATTTATGCAGTAAAAACCGACACACCTATACTTTTGTCTTGTCCATAGTGAATGCAGTTAATAATGAGGATGGAACTTCATGTTTATTCATGTTATTTCAATCCACTAACAGTTGCAAAAGTAGCAGTAAGGCTTTTAAGTTCAGTGGATCAGCCAGAGCGTGACTTAGCTGCGTTTATATAAACAACAATAGGATAGACAAACCAGAGGAAGGGTCTGAATATCCCAAATCTAATCTGTTTTCCATTTAGTAATTCCCCTAGAATGAGATGTCCTCTCCTCATGCTACACAAGGACGCTAAAGAGTACCCTGCATCCAGCTGGACGCAATTCCTTATGAGGATGGTCCCTACATACACTTTTCTCTATAACACGGATACTTGTAGATGAGATTTTGCACAAAACACCTATCCGAGTGTATTTCCTGTATAGGGAGGTCAGCTTCCCAACCTTGTTCAATTGATGCAGTTGCACTGGAGCAGCTCAACAGGAGCTGAGGGACTGGGCCATGTTTGGCATTTTTCCAAATGTGAAATTTCCAAATGTGAATATCCTCCAGTGCTGCTTAGGTTTGCAGGAAGATCAGTTTCCTTTCATAGGAATTTTTCCATTAATGCCATTGCAACAAATGTATAATACAATATATCCATAGCTGTATTTAATAGTTTCACTGCTTGCCAGGAGAACTTGTTTTGATAAATGGAATTTCAGTAGCGACTTTTGGTGGCAGGACTTCGTGTTGAATTCTTACTCTCTGTTAATCTTCTGCCTTCAAATACACAGATGTTTCATTCCAAGTTTAAAATGTTTTCCACTACTATGCAATAACTGAACATCTCAAAACTGGTTTTATGAAGTCTGTCTTCACGACCATTAGAAAAATCTAATGCTGTGACATTTTCTGTGATGTGTTTTTATATCATTTTGGTGTATTCATTTACCTTCAGTTTTTAACTCTGCCTTTTTATATAAACGTATTTCAGAAGCATATCCAACAGTGGCAGAACACACATGTATATTATTTTGTACGTACATCCATATAAATGTATGTCTGTCTGCATAGCACACTCCCTCAGAAATCTTGTTCAGTGAAACTGGATCCTCTGAACCAGCCTTGTCACAGACATTTTAATTGGAAAAGTGTTTGCTCTTTTACTGTTACGATAGGTCAGGATGTACCTGCCTCTTTGGTTATCAGAATGGGTTTGGGTTCTCATAAGTACAGCGCAGTTCTGAAGGTCTCGCTGGAGTAAACTTCTAAGGGTTTACCTGTGACCATGGGGTGTAGGACTGCGTGACTCTTTATACTCCCTTCCCATTCCTGCTTGAATCAAATAAGTTAATACCAGTACATAAAGAAAAAGTACAAATTGCAATCCAGTGCCTCAGCACTGCATAAGGAGTCTGGTTTCCCAAATGCAGTCTCTGCCTTTTTCAGTGCTTCAGCAGCTACTTGTGTAAGGTCTGGTTCCAGTCAGCAGGAGACTTTCCTTTTGTTTCACTGAGTTACAGGCCAAGCCCATGAGATTCCTTGGGATGTCTCTAAAACAGAGCAAGGGAAAGTAGTCTGGAAACTACTGCTATTATACATCCCACTGGGTATCTGTAGCTTGTTTCTTTCTATCGTACTGCCTGTGGTGATCACTGGGAGCCAGGTGAGGCCCTGAATCCTGTGCAGGAAGCCACAACACATCTGGCAGCGTGAAGAAACCACCCACCGAAGTGTTTTGGCTTAGTGTGTGTTCAGAAGATGATTGTCATTAAAGAGATGCCACCTATGCACCAGTTGCAGAAAATTGTGTAAAAATAAAGAATTCAGCTACATGGGATCAAGAAACAAGAAAGTTTAAAGAAATAGATGTCTTTTGGGGGTGGGGAGGCATAAATGCATATGTAGCATTGAGTTCAGTGGCCTTCTTTTCCATTTATTTTTCTGCTAACATACCTTCCAAACCAAACCTTTCTTAGAGATGCTGCTGAAAACATTCAGCATTGTTGTAGTCTTTGGAAATAATAGAGGTTATTACCTGTCCTATAATAGATGGTTTGTGATTAATTATTGTGCCTTCCAAAGTTCTTTGTTTGCTCAGTAAAGGAGAACATTGTGGGGTTTTTTACCAGTAACCTCTTCCCTTACGTCTATAGTTGTTTGAAGGGGAATTTTTACTGTGTTTGTCCCAGTGACTGGTCACATTTCTCAGAATGATTTTTGGTCATTTCCATGCAATGTTAAAATCAAAATGCTTCAAACCTATCTGGTTTTCATGGGTTGTCTGTTCTCCCTTTTCTAAAACTCAAGCATCTTTAGGACAGCTTGGAAACAGCACCCAAAGCCAGGATCCCTCCAAATCGCTTCTGATAATTTTAGTCCAGCTTTAACAACTTGAAAGGGCAAAAGGACTGGCTGCTGAACAGACACATGAAACCTACTAGTGATAAGCAGCAGCAGGGAACTCATATGGAAGTATGTGCATGTGTGCTACGTAGTATATGCACGGTGAGTGATGCTTCAGGGAGCTGGTGAGCTGGTCTACATGCTAGATGTGATGCTTCTGGGAGGTAACATGCATCGCATGTTAGAGGTGACCTGCTTGTGCATTCTGTCAGCAGGGGGTTTTGAGACATGGGGCAACCAAATCAGAGCCAGTGCTCCAGCAGTCTGCTCTTCACTCAGAAATGTGGACACATGGTCCTCAAAATCTGCCAGGGCATTGCTTTTCAGCAGAAGACCCAACTCTATGGTAACCTTATATCATAACTAGAGTTAGGCTTTATTTAGCTTAACAGTTAAGAAATGCATTGGAATTGGATCATATTTCCTTAGGGGTAAAGGACGTGGCTGTGGGGATTGCTGTTACTCTCATACTGCTATATTGTTCTGATGCTTAGTCCTGTGGCATTCCCTCACTGGGATTTGGCTTGCTTACCTACATATCATTGTATGATGAACCTCATCAGAAGTGTTTGTGAGACAGCAGGATTCTCACCCTTTACTTTCTTGGGCAGTTGGTCATAGTGGCTGGAACAGTAAAGAGCTTTTCCTCCATTCTTTGGTATCCCTAAAGAAGTTTCTGCTCACAAAGAAGCAAGAATCAATGTACCTCTTTTCCCTTTCTGTACTACAGCAGTGACTGTTTGCAGAATGCAGCGTTTTGTTCTAATTCTTCATTTTCATGACATTTTATTTGCATTTGGAGTGATTCATGGAGCAAAGGTTTTCATGCTTTCTGTTGACCACATCTGTATTAGTACCAAAACTCTCAGAGTGCTGAGCCTTTACAAAGAAGCACTGGAAATGAAGGTTATGGCAAAATTTGTAACCATACAGGTTAATTTTCAGGATTCTAGTGTGGATTTAAAAGCTCAAGCCCCTTGAAGCTGCAATTTCATCTTTAGGTATTTCTATCAAGGAGAGATTTATAACCTCCATCTCTCATGCCTGGTCACCATATGTTGTTGCTTCAAAGAATGTTGACTTCCCTATTTTCCTCTTCATTTACTTTGCCTGCATTTTTCTCCTCTGTGGTAAAACTGAATTAAAACAATTACTCTATCCAAAAAGCAAAAAGAACATGCAGTGTGGTCAGTTCTTCCCCATTCCATCTTTTGGTTTAGTCTCTAGAATCTTTGGGAAGGGGAAAAAGTCTGACTTTCTTCTTGCAGTTTGGGTTATCATTTAATTTGCCCCTACAAACGTTACACCCTTTAAAGTGGTTCTGTTGCATCTAGATTGCTGTGCTGGTGAGTGGGACACAGCCTGGCTGGGTCACGGGAGACGCCGCTCTGTAAAGCAGTGTAACATAAGGGTTTCTGAAATACACACTGTATTATAGGGATTTGGATTTTTGACATACATGCTGCATAGAATGAAATCACCTCAACATTGCTGGCTTCGATGGGTCAATTGATTGGTTCTAGCCATTCCTTTCATGCTGAGCAGCAGGATCCTGGTTTTCCCTGCGATTGTTTCTATAGTAAAAATATAGTTTCCGGTTTCGCAAGCCAGCAATTCCTTCTCAGGAAAAATGTTCAATAAATAAATGTCAAAGTTTCCAGTGTATCCTCGTTACTCTCCCTCGCTGGTACGTAATTGAAAATGGGAAGAAGGTGCTGTTTGATTTGGCAGCCGTCCAGCTCTTTTTTTTGTGGATAGCCTACTCTACGGGACAAAGCCCTACACCAGGGAACAGCATTATTACCTTATAAAATCCTGCAGCCCACTGACTACTCCTTAATTGCATATTAAACCAATTAATAAAATTCCCTGGATGAAACCAAATTACCAGATTTATTTTAGGTTTGCTATCTTAATGCGGGTCATTGTTACTGGCCAATGTGGAAGAGGAGAAACTTTGTATGATTTACTAGAACACATTATACTGGTAACTTTTTGTGATCATTTTTGGTGTGAAACATTGACCTAGAGCTTAGAGTCTACATAGTTATAAGAGTTTTCTGGTATAAAATGGACTTTTAAGGTAGGTGTAGCCTTGTCTTTGTTAGTTTTGGTTGTTACGCAAGTTAGGGGTATGTCCTGCAAAAAGATAAGGGGGTTGGGGGGAAGCTTTTTAGTTGTTTTTCTGAAGCAGATTGGAGGTGTATAAAAATGAGCTGGATTCTGTAGAAAGAGGTGTTAGGCAATTACCTAATGTGGATTAGCTGAATTATTTAGCAGCAGTAGCAGTTGAGCAAGTGAAGTGCCCCTTAGGTACACTTCGCATCCCTGGAAGCTGCCCTAGAAGCTGTGTGGATCATGGTCTCCTGGCTCACGTTCAGGATAACAGGCACCAAGTCCATAACTATGAGGGAGATATGTCGCAGAAGGGGTTTGAAGCTGTGATGGTGCAGAGGAAATGATTCACTGGACTGAAGAAACTCAGAGGAGTTTTGTTTGTGCACTGCTTGGTTATACTTAGTGTAATGAACATCTCTCAGTTGTCTAAAGAAGCTTTTGGGTGGTTTAGCATAAAGGATAAAATCAATTAACAAAACCCACCAACACAAGTTTTATAGAGATCAGCCGGGAAGACCATGCGATCTGCAGAGTATTCACCTCTTGACAATGAAAATGTTACAGACTACCATGAATGTAAAGAAGTTCTTTAGCACAACAGTTAGTCCACAACCTTGGTAATGGACCAACTGGCAGTTGTGTAGAGACAACGTTTTGTAAGAACACCCATAAATAGTACTGGGGCATGTTCAATAGTTTTGCTGACAGAACTGGAAGGGATTAGACTCTTTCCATTTCTGGATCAGGCAGTCTCTGGTGTAATTCTGTTTCACTTATTTCAATGGACATGCTTCAGTTTATGGTCTGATCCTCTATTCCTCTTCCAAAGCATTACCTGTCAGGTCCTGGATTGAAATTAATACAAGTGTCTTGTTCATTTCCATATTTTCAAAAGCAAGAACTGAGTGAAAGATCAGGGAGGGGATAGTTTTTTCCTTAGAAATGGTAATAACTTGGGAAATCAAAAGAGGAAATAAAATGACTTCTCCCTGTTGAGTTAGGGAATGTTGCCTTCTCTCATCTCATTAAAAATGTAAAGCACTCTTGGTTTGAGGAGGCTGAATTAGTAATTAAGTGCTATAATCAACTTGTGTAAACATCGTAGTGAAGGAGAGCAGCAAATTAATCATTTCGTTGGCTTGCCTTACCCAATTAATGCACCTTTTAGTAAAGGCCTTCCTGTTGGGATAGGGTTTTTTTCCTCCTGTTGCCTTAATCAGATGATTTTGGAAAGGCAGAGGAAGTACATGGTTTTTCTTAGGCACCGTACTGTCCACAAGGAGTGTGTTGTGATGCTGTGATCTTGCCTTCCTTTTCTTCAAAAGCTCCCAATCTGTACATGCAGAGTTTGAGCCCAAGGTTTAGTGGAGACCAGCCTTGGGCAAGGCTATTGGCTGGGAATGGCCTCTCATCTAAGTGAGTTCTAAAGAAATTCCTTCCTGGGTTGTATATGATCAGGCTCATTGACAAGACCTGTGCTCCGTAAAAGAAATACTTTATTTTTCAGTGCACAGCTTCTGTGTCTACTGTTAGAGACAGTATTCCAGTGGTGAAAAGAGCTAAATCTTCACAGCCCATTCATTCGTTGTTCTCTCCCTTATGACTGGCAGCAAAGCTATCAAGGGATGTCACAGCAGTTTGTGATGTGGACTCTACTGCTTGCTGAGAACCAATCTGTTTTCCACATAAGCAGCTAAGATGATTTGCTGGCTGGTGGAGTATATTTGTAGGTAACCAGGCCTGGACTCAAAGCAGTAGCTCAGCAGTACAAGAACTCTATCCCTTTACCTCCTTCCTTGGTGTTTTCACACTGAAATCCATCTTTGCCTAAATGAAAGCTGTTTTTTTTTCCCCCTTGTGTAATAAAGTTAGATTCAAAATGGCATGCATGAAACCACCAAGATACTGGCAATGCCTCTGGTTTTTGTATAGAGTCAGCTGCCTTCTTACCAGAAATCTTTAGAGAAATATAGATGAGAGAGAAAAATTAAAAGGCAGTGATTTGATGGCCACTGTCCAGTTCCTTGTGGCCTAGTGTTTATGGTACAAAGAGTGCCTTTTTAGTTAGCATATTTTGGCCTTACTGTCAGAAGTTTCTGCAGTAAGGGTAAAAAGCTGATGAATCACAACTGCTCTTTTGCCCTAAGGATGATCTTTCTGTATTAAAGCTGTAAATGTAAATGCTTGTCTGTCTCTGCCAAGCACAGAATGAGCTTTCAATCAGGTCGAGAGTGTGATTCTTTATTTTTTTCTACTTTTCAAGCCACAATAAATATACAGAAGCATTTCTACTTTCTTTCAGCTGACTTCAGTGGGCAGTATTTCCATGTGGTTGGAGATCCTCTCTTGGTGGGAGTTAAATCACACACAGAGAGTCAAACAGCTGAGATGTGGCTGGAGCTGATAGCACGATGCTTTCACAAAAGTGCTAAGAAAAGTACCCTCTGTCTTGTTGCTGTTTACTGACATGCGATACTGGTTGACATCTGTTGCCCTTCTCATTTGAGGACTGTTTGCTCTACTAACTTTAACATTTCCACATCGCTATGCTGTTGAAGTGCAGATACACAAATCTCCTTGGAGTCCCCAAGGTCTTTTTATGAGAAGCGGAGCTGCCATCATTTGATATCATCCCGCTGGCTGCCTTTTATATTGGAGTTGAGAGAAATACCTCTGCTGCTGTTAAATGTTCTTGGTGGAGTGCAATGTCTAATGCTATATGTTGTCATACATTTGATGTATTATCAGATTAGTACGTGCTGCACAGCAGTGTTTGGTTCATTGTCACATTAGATGATTTGTAGTTGGTTTATATCACTTGAAATTATTACAGGTAAAAACTTGTCTGAGAAAATGTCAAAGTTTGTTGTAGCAGGTCATATAGCTACTGAAATGACAGATGATCTTAGTCCATAATCATAATCCAGAATTCTCAGTTAGTGCGAATCAGCAATTGCTCCAGGATTTCAGAGGAGTGACACCAGTTTACTCCGGTGCCCTGATCCAATCAAGCACTTAGGTACATCATCTCAGTTTCAAGTAGGCAAGGAGCTCAGCTGAAGATAAGCAGGGCTGCCCATGTGCTGAAGTACTTTGCTGGATCCAAGCCCAAACAGGAATCTCACACGCATTGGTAAATGGCACACCTCGAAATGATAAAGGCTACTAGAGCTCTTGCCATTGGGTCATATTATTACCCATTCAGAAACAAGTTGAGGATGCTGTAGGTAGTAGGATACAAAGGCAGTGTCTTTTGTTAAGTGCTAGCCTTTTGTGGAGACTTAGCATGGTCCATTTTAAATGTCATCCAGTCCACAAATGTTCAGATTTGGAATTTCTCAGTAACTCTTTAATGACAAGGAAAGGCAGCTGCAGCTGCCTTTGTATATTGCAAATGTATTACAACTCAGTGTAATACACTGGCCATAACAGAACTGCCCATTTATAATAGCTGAGTATTTGGCACAGAAGTATGAATGTTGGAGGCATTATTATAATCTCAGAAATCCAGCACTTAAAGATGTGGCCATGTTACTTTTAGAAAAGTCGGTGGTTTAAGGAAATACCACACTAATGAAATGAAACATGGCCTTTTATTTGGACATCAGTGGAAGGAGACAGGGCACTGTGTATTGGGCTATCAATGTGACTTTCCAGTTTATTGTTTCTGTCTGAGAGTGGTGATGAAGATTTTATGACTTATTTTTCACATTTACAAGGCTGGACTGAAGAGGTAATGAAGACCTCTCAGCTGCTCAAATGATGAAAGAAATCTATTTAATCCTCTGTCTTTATGCTGAAGGTGTAGCTGGCTTTGTGCATTGGCAGAGCTCCATTGACCTCACCTGAGTTTTCTATCTTGCGTGCACACACCCGATTACCCTGTTAGAAGCAACCATATGTATATAAACATAATCTCGTCTGTCTGTAGGCTTAACACATATATTGTCATGTCTTTTAGCCTTTAATAAACTCACATCAGCTGATGTTGGCAAAGAAAAAGATTTAAGTGCTTTGTTAATCTGCAAAGTCGAGACTCTTACTAAACCAATGGTATTCTTCTCATCTGTCGGTAAGCCCAAGACCTGGCAAGCAGGAGAAAATATGCAGCCTAGAATAGATCAGGTTCTGCTGCTGGAGATTTTTGTAACCAACCATGAAATGACCACGGTGGAGTTTGTCTAAGGAAAGGAACAATTAGTTTATTTTGTTCTTTTCAAGCAGACTAAGAATAAGATCAGTTTAATAATATCACAACTTCACAGCTTTTCGAGCTTGCTGGCCCTGTCTTTTCTTGAGGAAAACCATAAATATGAGGAAACCATAAATGTGTCTTCATAATAGATAGATACTTTCTTTAAAATGTACTGTGATCCATCTCCTTTCTATTTTAAGGAGAGATTTTACCCACAAACTCAGAGACATAGCTGAAGTCATTTGGACCTTGAGACTCCCCTTCTGTCCAGGCCATTTAAGCAGGGAAAAGTGTGATAGCAATATTTTATAGGAAGGATGAGTAAAAAGCAGGATACCATGGATCCTTTGTAACTGTCAGTGGCCAATAAGGTCCTTTTCGGAGCGTGTCTTGTTTAAATGATGTTCTGGGTGTCACATAAGTTAAAGTCTCTCTGCCCTCACCTCTTCAGCAGCTGAGCAGAGCAACCTTCAAGTTATGCACTGGAGAATTGGAAACTCAATCTGGCTACATTGTGAGATTAATTTTCCATCTGGGATTTGCACTCTTGCTATGTCAGCCCAGGGGATCAGACTGTTCTGTGGCAGAGCACAAGCATGTAGAGTCACAGCATTAGCTGTCTGAAATGCTTGAAGGTTTTTCACAATAAATTTTTTGAAGGACATTATGATAACTTAGTTCTGGGATTTGATGCCAGTAGTTCCTACCACTAGAACATACTTTTGCCACCCTATATTTGAAGGAGTTTTATAACTTAAGGTACTGTATTGCCCTTTCTCCTAAAGATGTCTAAGACGGGTTTGCTTCTCAAAATTTGCCCTATCTCTATAGTTTAACAGGACTCTGTTTACTATTTGGGTGTTTCTAATACATTTCATTTTATTGTGGTTAACAGTAAAGACATTTTTCTTTATTCTGTTTCATGTAATCATGGATCTGAAATAGTAGAGGGAAAATCCCAAAACCTTTATTTGTTTTATTAGCAATAGAAGTCAGTTTATTAGCATACTGGCAATCCTCATCCTCAGCATTGGAATCCAGCTCTCATTCTGCTTTCTTTGCTCAGCTAAGCCATAGGTTCTTGTTTCCTTGGCTTCTTAGATATAGATGTATAACAACCTTTCCCACCCCTGGTTTGCTTTCTTGTTTTGAAGCAACTATTCACACCCACAGTGCTTAAACCTTTCTGAGGCACAGTTTGATACTAGAAATTGGACAGTGACATGCAGAGAGAATCCACATGAAATCACTTCATGCCTCTGTTTTGGTTTTACTGGGACAAGGGTCCACATAATGATTAGCGAGACCATAATTGTCACTTTTGAGGAAAGGCAAACCACCAAGTGGGCATGGAAAAGCAGAAGTTGCAAATTTTTGTACAAAGATACTCCTCCAGATGAGGGTTGAAAACCACCAGAAGAACACAAATAAGGAGAACCACTGTGCCCATATCTTGCTCTGCCTTGTAAACATGTATAAGCGGCATAACCGAGTTGGATTGTCGTCTTTCACAAGTGTAGTTTTCAGCTAAGAATAACTTACAGGGGGTGTACTCAATGTGTAGTGCTCCTAGGGGATGCTTTTCCCTTAGCATTACTAACCTTCAGTACATGAACACATTTTGGTCCATACAGGGCCTGTTTGTGTGAGCACCTGCTCTGTGTTGCTCTTTTCTGCACAGCTTCCAGACAGTCCTTTACCAGGTAGAAATCTTAGGGAGGAGTGTGGGTGTGGAAGATCCGATAGGAGCACATTGTTTTGTCAAGGGACAGGGTAAAGTGATGTGGCAATGCGCTCCTCACTAAGCAGACTGAGGAGGAGTGGTTAGATCTAACCATGGCACTTCTTTTGGAGCTTTGGAAGCACAGTAGACCTTCCAAGGGAAAACATTCTGGAAAGTAAAACAATTTCTAATCAGTATTTTTTCCTCTGAAGAGTATCTGCATGACAAGCATACGTGGGGAGGGTTGTACCGTTACCGAACCCAAAAACATGGGGTGGAGGATGATAATGTGTTGCATTTGGAAGGTTCCTTAGTTGGTGAGCTCTGTAGCTCAGGACTGAGTTAAGCACCTTGGATATATTCAGCAAAATACTGCTGAGTCTAGTAGCCATGTGTCAGGCTCCTTTTGCTTTCAGAATGTCTGATAAGACTTGATTTTTGCCTGATTTTCCCAGACTAATGTCTTCCTATATGTTGCCATGAAATCACTCATTTCTGTGAAGTAGTCTAGGCATTGAATCCTGTATTTTCACACTAGACTGAGGGAAGCACTGCTCAAGTGTCTTACAGCAGATAAATGGGACATGTGTTAGCCTCTAGGTTGGAAGCTGGCACTTAGCTTAGGTGAAAGAGATGAGTAACGGCCCTAAAGATGCTAAGGTGCTTGAAGCCCTTCTGGTAAATGGGGTCTTCTTGTGATGAGCTATTCTCACTTTCTTCGACTGGTTGGTATAAAAGCTTTGTGTATACAAGCACATTACTCATTATTTACTGGTTGTGGTTGCAAGGTTGTTTAATTTCGCAATAGTCCCATCTAAGGGATGATTCTTGCATTGCATGAAAAGGCAGACTAAGCAAGCTTTGCTTTTCATTTGCTTTGTGCAACTTTGCCCCTGGGGAAGCACCAGATAGCCAGCACACTTGCCATAAGACACAAAATACCAAACTTTTGGCTTTCTGAACATGGAAGTTCCACTCATTCCAGAGGAGAACCAGGCATGGAAAGTGAATAAAGGAAACATGAGAAAGAAGATAGGTGTGGAGAAGAATGGGGCTTTTTTTTTATGGCACCCCCGATATCCCCATCATTTCTCTCCCTGCTCCCACTCTGATGTTGTTTATTCTTCCCTCTTATATTCTTGCCACCTTATGGCTTGTGCCTCTCTTGTTTATTTTTTGTTTTGTTTTGTTTTTCCACTTTTCCTTCTTTTCTCATCTGTTGATTCTTCTGTTCTTCCCTTCCTTCTTCCTTTCTTTCTTCCCTTCCTTCTTACCTTTTCCTTTCCCCTTCCCCT
>NW_009909851.1:10214-16732 GCF_000696875.1 Nestor notabilis | reverse complement strand
TTTCCCTACTCTTTCCATCTCTCAGTCCCTTACCTGTGTCCTCACACAGGAAAAAAACAAGAGGAAGGGATGGTTGGTGTCTCATTCAGTGCTGATCTCTCAGGTCCACTCTCAAGGCTTGTAGGACTTCAGGAAGGCATTGTGGTGTATCCTCTGGTTCACGGGTACAGCACTGATGCGGCTGTGCTGGTGTTCTTGGGCTGGAAGAGGAAAGATTTATGATGGCCCTGATCACAGTGCTAAAATAAACTGCCCTCCCTCAGCCAGAGGAATATGAGTTTGTAAATGCCAGTGTTTTATACACAAAATGAAGGACACTGGCTGAGGAAGCCAGCTGCCTAGGTTAGCTGTTCAAGATCTGAAAATGGCAAGTCTTTAAAAGCGAAGAGCCACAAGAAGTCCTTTATATTAAAACAAACTCTGTCATGAGTCATTTGACTTCTTTTTCTCTTAGACACATAGTTTATGTCTCAGGCCTTCTAAGGCCTGAGTAACATCTGATAGTCTTTAGGCTGAGCTGGCTCTAATAGGAGTAGGATCCTGCTTCCAGTTACAGTGTACCACTTAGAACTCTATTTGAGTCTTGTGTTTACAGGCTGTTACTATTACTTATTTGTCATTTTTATGGTGATAGAAAAGATTGTTTGTCTGTGATTCAGCCCTAGCCATGCTGTTGAATAGGTCTGTATCCTCAGCAGCAGAGATAAAGTGGCCTGAGAGGGGCTTTTTCTTTTTGCCTCATTCATTTTTCTCATGCAGGTCAGTGGGAATGCAGGTCTCTTGCCATCCCTCCCAACCACTACCTCAGTCCAATGATACCAGCAGGGCATCGCTCCACCTTTCTCACATAGTTTGCATAGGAGCTGCATGTGTTTCTTCCCTTCTGCTTTAAAAGAGCCAACACTGAAGTGTGTGCTGCCTGAAAAATACACCCTTGCCTCTTTTACCATTTTCTTTTCTTGGTCCTCTCCCTTTCCTTTGTCTCCCCCACTTCTGCTCCCAGGTTTCTGCTTAAATACTTCTACCAGGTGCTTCTGGTGCAAAAATAGTTAATTGCAGCTACAAGATATGAAAGACGTGTGAATTCTTCGAGTCTTGTTCAGTGCTTGTGCCAAGGCCTATACAGACCTGAAAGAGGAAAGGGAAACACAAAGGTCAAGAAAGATTTGTCCCATTCCAGCTCTTGCAGGGAAGGTGCTCAGCACCCCGCTGCTAGAAGGGAACTGCACCTTAATGAAGCAGCAGGACTCGTGTTCCCTCTAGTGGCTAATTACACGGGATCCGTTTCACAGGAGCGTTTCATTTCGCTGCCTTTGAACTTCCCTGCCTGCTTTTCCTCCCATCCATATTTTTGGCAATGTTTTGTAACTTCCTCCATTTCTCCCAACGATGACATTTGCTGTTCTTTAGATTGTGACTTCAGAAAGCAGGAAAACCTACTATGGATAGATACTACCTTATATCTGCAACACAGCAGCAGATTTAGGGTTGGAGAGGGTTTTGCACCTATTCCACCCATGCATGCTGTATTTTTCCTGCAGCATTAGCAGTAAGGGTTAAGGAAGAAGGGCTTTTCTTTGTTTAGCAGCACCCCTGTTTCTATTGTAACTTCTTAAGTATGAACAGATAGGAATGTCCAGAACTGTTAGGCACATCAAATCAGCAGGCTTGTTTAATGTTCTTGAGATAAGAACTGGATTGCCTGGCTTTACAGATCAAACAAATACCACGTAAAATGTAGTGTGGTATTTCTTAGTGATAGAGGGGGAAAAAAAGCTGTATTTGCCAGTGTAGTTCTTATTAGCAGCCTGGTAATGGGACACACTGTCATCAGCAGTACTGGTTCAAATCTAACATAAACTGCTGTAGTATCAAGTTCTGAGTTCGCTTTGGTGTAAATAAAAGCAGAATTTTGCAATGAGAAAACAACGTATGTTACCTAACCTGAGACTCAGAATACATGGGTTTATTGCCAGCTTTGCAACTGCCTCTGTCTGTGACTTTGGGCAAGTTGTTTAACTTTGTTCTTCATCCAACTGGTTTGTGAAGCAGATCTAGTGATGTCTGAGTACCTCAGAGGCCGCTTTTATAGTTACGGTAAAGGAGATAGAATGCACAGTGCAAAGAAAATCTCTGCTGATGCCAATGGTGTTGCTCTGGTGGACTAAAATAAGTCAGAATGGAAAGGCCAGTAGACTGACAACTCAGTTGCACATAACTGGAATGTCTTTTGACTTCTGAATGGGAAAAAACAACATCTGACTTTAGAACTGCAGCCAGTTTATGTGTGGTAATTTGCATTGCCATGTATATAATATGAAAGCTGGCTTGTGTAGTATGACATGACTACAGCTCTGAAGTTTACATCAATGTTTAATATTTACAGCATTCATCACTTTTAAAGCTTGTGTTATACATTTACAATGAAATGCACTTTCGTATGCAGAATTCCTGGTTTTAGAAAATATTTGGGCAGGAATGGGAGACCACATCCCTTAAAGTACAAATTCACTTGGTTTGTATTGGCAATCCCTTAGGAACAACAGAGGCTAATTCAAGATCAGTGTTTTCATTCACAGGCTTGTAGCTTTAGACATCTAATGCTGTATTTAACACAACTGAGAGACTGGGCACTCTTTGCTCATGTATGGAACCTTCTAAACTGGAGCTGTAGCCACTTGCTGGAGACTGCTGGAAATCAGATGTTCTCCTTTTTTGACTGCAGTGGGTTCAGAATTAGCAGGAACAACAGATGCATCTTGCATTGCTGAGCATTTTGTGATTTGCATCTGAAAGTGGTTTGTGACAGGTCAGTAACCCAATGACTGTAATGTAAAACATTCCACAGGATAAGACCTCCTGGATATAAGTAAGTGTATCCTTTTTCTTGCATGTCTGGCTTGTATTTTTTTAAATTAAGTTACTGAGTTGTCCAATGGCCACATTCCTTCTATTCCTGCAAAAATGAAATGACTGACAGCTTTCCAGTTGCACAAGGTCCTACTGTTTCTTGGAAGAGGAGGGGGCAGGATGGGATCCTACCCCGTTTTTGGTGTATTATATAGACAGAATTGTATTATATAGAGAGAATATGTTGTATTATATAGAGAGAATAAAGATTGTGGAGCATGAGAAAAATAGTTCTTACCAAGTGGTTTAGCTGGATCTCTTGCTAAGCCAGCCTGATTTTATGTAGAGCTTCACAAATTATTCTAATACCAATAACCACACCAGAGCAGAACAATGGGTAAGTGTGCTTAGAAAAGTTGTATAGTAAAAATAAAGCTTTCATCAGATAAAAGTAAGTTAATTCCCCTCCTCCCATTCTAGACTTGTCACAGGTAAAGAAATACCTTTGAACAAAACGTAGCTTTTTTTGTTAGATTTGCCATATTAAGCAATTTCCAAAGTACAAAATTGCTGCTAATGGAAAAGCGAAACAAATCTGGGATTTGGAGCTAGGGGAGTATTCGTGCAAGTAATTAGCTGGTACAAAAGGAGCATTCATCTTGAAATGACAGATAAGTGCTAAGGACAGGATTGAAACTGTAAATATGTTAGCACTTTTAAGCGAGAGCACAGCTTCAGCACTTGTTAGACTCATCAGCTGCTGTAAACAATATGGATCTTTGAAATGATCTCTGCTGAGATCTCAACACATTGGATAATGATAGAGTTGTTCATTTTTGCTTCTTCTGTTTTGTTTTTCCTTTCAGAAAGTACTTTCTGCAAAGAATAGGCCTGTGCTGCTGCCAGCACACACACTTATCTTTCTCCATGAGCAGACCCAGTGAGGGCTGCTGGGTCCCTGTGGGGAGTAAAGAACAAGCCTGCAGAGCTGGGCTCTGTCTTTCCCAATTTATGCACGAGCGAGGAACAGTATGTACAGCTGCAGTGCAACTTTCCTCTCATGGCTGTGTCTCTACCCAAGGCTAGGAAAGGCTCTTTGAGGTCACCCAGGCTCAGTTCACAGTTAGAACGGTTCTTCAAGTAGAATTTAAGAGGCAAGCTGTTCAGGTGGTGGTAGCAGTTTTCTCTTGTGTAGCTTTACAAAGGGTTAATGGGGACTGAGCTGTAACAATGGAGGGTTTCATGTTGTGAAAACTGCATGCAGTAGAAATTAATTTGAAACCAATAAATCCCCTTTGCAAAGGACACTATAAAAAGCTTGCATGCCACGAGAACTCGCAAACACTGACCTCGCCGAGGTTCTGATTGGTGACCTACAAGTGAAAAGCTCCATGAGCCATTTGAGTCTCTGCTATTCATCGCTTCTCTCAGCTTGCTGTCTTTAAATAAAAGGAGGAATTGGCTCAGTTCTTAGGATCAGCTGAGTTGTGAAGCACAAAGTGTTCCTCCTTCAGTTGTGTCCCACATTGGCTAAATTTCCCTCCCAAGTTAATCTAGTGTTGTTATTGATTCCCATGGAATATATGTGAAACTGACGTGCTGAAGGCTTGTGTGACTTGTCCAAGCTCAAAATTTGGGAGCTAGTGTATCCGACTGCCCCCCTTACAGTCACAGAAGTTGTGGTGGGAAGAGCTTTCCCCCATGAGCACTTCAGGAGCAGTGGGTTAGACATTTCTCATTGAAGTGAGCGAAGGGGCAAGGTTTGCTTGGAAATAGGAGCCAAAAGGTGCAGCTCACTGGGGCTGCCTTAAAAAAGTGGGAAATAGGATGGGACAGCAAAGTAAAAGTGGGGATGGTGACTGGCTGGGTGTTGTGAGAGCAACCTTCTGGAGGGATTCAGTCTGTTTGTCTGGAGATAAAAAGGAGAGCTTATAAACAAGCTCACCAACCCTCCCACCTAGCCAAAACGTGGAGGTGGGAAGGTGGAGTGTGTCTTGTGTGCTCTTCTCTGCAAGATCTCAGCTTTAAAGATAACCCCTGGGTCAGGATGGTGCTATATTAGATCTTGGGCTGTGAGCCAGCCAAACTCTGCTACCGCTTGCCGCCTGACTCACATGCTGACTGCACTTTGAATTCAAACTGGGGTGTTTGCAGACAGAACCAGCTATTGTTTTGGGCACAGTCAATTAAAATGTGCTCTTTTGCTATTTGCCAAATGAATACAAATGCTTTCTTAGAAGATCTCCTAAGGAGAAAGATGCTTTGGTTACCTTGAAAAACTCCTGCTGGCAATGCTGGGTTTAGATTTGCTCATTAGAAGAGGTTATGTAGTATTGCTGTAATCAAAGGCTCTTTTATGGCTCTGGGGCAGGTGGGCATTAATAGCCCTTGGGTTTGGTTTTGTATAGAAACATGTCAGGCCTGACAGATAAGTAGAGAAGTGAGGAGTGTAACTTTTGACATTCATCAGCAAGAATAGTTTCTTCCCAATGAATTTGTGGAAGTTGGTGCCTACAGGTTTTTCTATGTAATAACCTGTAATTGAAATACACAGAGAGGTTGTGCATATAGAGAGGTTCCTACTTACAAAAAGCTTTTAATGCTAGAAAACTGTATTTACCATTTAGCAATGGTCTCCAAGAGATACAAGCCAAACCTTTTAGGAGCAAGGGGAGCAGAATACATACTTTGAAGTGACTGTTAGAGTTTCCTCATATAAATCTCTCTGAATTCTGTGTCTACAGGAATCCCACAGTTGAGGTTGAGCACATTTGGCCACAGACTGGCTGACCCATCCGTCAAACCAGGCTTTCCAGGTTTATAAGGGATCAATGGCTTTCCAGAATTTTGTAGCAATAAGTATCCAGCATTTTAAACTGCCTTTAAGGAACAGCACTCTTAGAGGACAGTTTTAATGGCAGAAGAGCAAATGACAGCAGTAGCCCCTCATCCCTGGCTGCCTTTGCTTTTCAGACCTAAACAAAACAGGCCAATATCATCAGCTGATCATAGAATCATCTTATCATAGGATAGTTTGGGTTGGAAGAGACCTTTAAAGGTCATCTAGTCCACCCACCCCCCCCAACAGTGCTTTGCCTCAGCTGTCATTCAGTTTAGTCACTTGCAGCCTCTAATTTGGGAAAGAAAGATCCTTTCTGGAACAGTATGCTAGAAAAGGATGCTATCTCCTTGTCTGTAGCAGTCAGAGCAAGGACACCAAATGCCTTTTGCCACAGACAGCTCTCTTCTCTGTACTGAGCTTCACAGAGAAATGGCTACTCAGTCCAGCTGTAAACTCTCAGCAGATTTCTCATTGCTTCTAGGTTTTGCTCTCTGCCCACCCCACTTTGGGTATCTATAAACTAACAGTTTTCAGTGATATTTTAGGTTTTTATTGGAGATAGGATGTCTGTAAGGTTACTAGAAAGGCTCTCTCCACATTTTAATGCAGTTTTCCTCTCTGATTTAACATCTCAACCTTCTACCAATTTACAGTAGTGAACTCTTTCTTTAAAGGTCTGTTGTTTTTTATGAGCCCCTGTCCAGGGTAATTTCCCAAATGCAATCCAGACTGGATAAAATGTAAGCATATTTCTGAGGTACAGGGTTGGGGTTTTTTTACAGTAAACCACACATCAGATTAATTAGATAAAAAATAATCCCAAATC
>NW_009909851.1:9478-10189 GCF_000696875.1 Nestor notabilis | reverse complement strand
AGGAATTTCCCTCATTAACCTCAGGTAGACACTGGAACATGGCAAAGAAGACATGTGAAGGATGAAGGGAAAAGGGAAGTGTCCTCAGCCAGTGCTGGAAATATGGAAAGAATAATGAGATAGAGTGAAGTGCTGTAAATAGATTCATTTTCTTGATGGAGTTACCCTAAAGCAAAGTATAGGCAGAAGTTGCTGTTATAACAGAATCCCAGCTAGATACCCCCCAAAATGCTCAAACCCCCCGAGTGGGAAATGAGCAGAGAGACGTGTGCAGATTAATTAGATCTGAAAAATGTTTTGACAGCAGAAGTGAACATATGGAAAGAATTGAGAGAACCCAATCCCGGTCCCCATGTGTAAATGATGCCTTGGCCATAGCTCATAAAGCAAATACAGATGCAAAAAGAAAAAAAAGGGGGGGAAAAAAGCCCTTTTCCTATCCCCTCCCCCCACTAAATCCCCCAATCCATTGCCAGATGGCAAATAAAAGTTTGAGTTCAATGGCTAAATTGAACATATGGAAAGAATTGAGAGAACCCAATCCCGGTCCCCATGTGTAAATGATGCCTTGGCCATAGCTCATAAAGCAAATACAGATGCAAAAAGAAAAAAAAGGGGGGGAAAAAAGCCCTTTTCCTATCCCCTCCCCCCACTAAATCCCCCAATCCATTGCCAGATGGCAAATAAAAGTTTGAGTTCAATGGCTAAATG
>NW_009909851.1:0-9434 GCF_000696875.1 Nestor notabilis | reverse complement strand
AGAGATCAGCTGAATAAATCTGAGTGTTGCACCTTAAAGGAAGTGGTGCAGTTGAACTAAATATTGTGTCAAGTACACAGCCCAGTGTCAGGATATCCTGTGCGGATGCCTGTTCTTCAGCTTCTCTGGTTTACCCTCCCCTGTCCAAATTCTGCTTTCTGTCCAGCTCAGTTCTTTTGTTGTGCAAGTCAGTGTGGAATCACACACCTGCACTGCCCGTCCCAAAAGTTTTACCACCTAAAACTGAGGGAAGAAGTATTAGGACAGATACTGAAAGCAGAAGGTAAGAAGGGAGCTAGAGAAGCACAATAACTTACTCAGGTTGTGCAGAGGACCAGCACTCCCAGGCTTAGTTTATCCATCACCAGCAGCAGTGAATAGGGAGAGGGCTGACTTAGCTCATTGTAATGCAGTGCCCTGTGTCACGTCTGCTCTCTTGACTCCCAGGTGAGCTTGCTTTCCATTAAGCAGAGCTGCCTGTCAGTGTAACGTTTGCAAGCCTGAAGAGTGGGTTAAAATCCTTGGAAGTGTTCAAGGCCAGGTCGGAGGGGCTTGGAGCAACCTGCTCTAGTGGAAGGGGTCCCTGCCCATGGCAGGGGGTTGGAACTGGATGAGCTTTAAGGTCTCTTCCAACATAAACCAGCCTGTGATTCTATGATTTTCGTGCGGTTTATATGGACAAACCTTCTTAGTCTATTGTCACAGTGATGCTGTGCCTGGTTAACAAATTTATTCCACCTCAGAAGGAGGTGAGAGAAATGTACTGTTGGTGTTAGTTGGTGGGTAGTCAGGGAGCTTCTCCTTTGGTAAGGAAGCTGCCAGCTGGGCAGACCTCTGTGCTGCCGTGATTGCATCTTATCAGTGTCTGTGCTGGCTGTGTTAAAGCTATCTCAGTTCTTCACACGCAGACACTGTGAAGTGGACATACGCCTCCTGAATAAGCCATACAAGCTCTTGTGAGGGCAAGTGCTGCTAAACCATGCCCCAGCTCTGGTGCAGACTGCTTAGATGTTGCCCAGAGACTGTTGATTCATGGCACCCAGTGCCAGCAATCTGTGAAACTGAAACCGGAGCTAAACACTTGGGCTCTTTCCATTGCCCAGGTAAACTAAAACGCCTGCTAAGCTGTCAAGTTTGCATCCAAGCAGCTTTGGGCACTGCAAGGTGCCAGCAGTGGAACCCTCACAAAGCAAACTGCTTAATTATTTGATAGTAAAAGGCAACTCAGGGGAGTGCGGAGTCAAATCAACAACAAACCAACCTATATTTAGTAGCAGTATGGCTGGACCTTAGACCCAAACATAGTTTCCAGCTGATAGATGATGTGGCAATCATAGCTGACCCTCATCCCAGTCTAAATTTGGTCTGCGGAATAAGTAATGAATATCATGGCTTGGGGCGACACGCCCCCCTTCACAGCAGCTGCCTTGCCACTGCTGCTCCTCTTATGGCTTTGTCTGCCTGGCTGAAGCACAAGCTCTGTGTGACACTGGGCTATGGCCTGTCTGACACGCCGTGTAGTCACTGAAGCAGAGTAAAAGTAGGTGTGCTGGAGGTAGAAGTAGTACTGTGGCCTTATCTGCACTTGGCTCCACTGTTACAGGATCTCTCTTCCATTTGTTCCGGTCTCTTACACTAAGGAGTGAAGACCATGCTCCTGTGGTACAGGACAGGTCAAGCAATACGCCCTTCAATGAGGTGTGGAGGGCTGTGCAGGACTGAGAGCTCTGTATACTATCCAGACTACAAAATTAGGGACAAATGTAGAGTTTACAACCTCTGTGTACAAGCCAAACCAACCTGGGGAAATAGGTGGGTACAGCCTATTTCAGAGAGAGGTAACTGAAAATTAAGAGAGTAAATTACATGTCGCAAAACACCTGGGGAATCTGTTGCAAACTTTCTGGATCCTGATTCAGTGCTTGAACCAGAACACTACCGTGTCTCAGTACTAAGGATCCATCCAGTTGGCTTCTGTCAGCTGAAGTTGGATGGTTTAGAGGTAGAGTTTGAGCAACCTGGTCTAGTGGAAGGTGTTTCTGTCCATGGCAGGGGATTGGAACCCCATGATCTTTAAAGTCCCTTCTGACCCAAACCATTGTAGGATTCGAAGCCATCTGCCCGATTCCCCTCCAGCACTGTAACAGTCTCCAACAAACAAGTGCATAATACTCCTCTAAGATGAGGCAGTGCTGTTCTTGTACATATGGATAGTGAGATTCAAAAGGTCAGTGGCTCTTCCTGAAAGACTTATCTGAACTCAAGTTCTGAGCTGGTGTCCTGCTCACTGGACCTCCATTCTTCCATCCTCTTCTCCCTCCTTCTTTGTAGTCTCACTTACAGATGCGGACAGTCAGAAACACTCTCTCTGAGGTTTGATACGAACATAGAAATCCATGTTGGAACAGAGCAAAAGGAAAATACAAGCTTGTGTGAAATTTTCCACCTTTTCACTAAGCGAATGAAAGCCAAATTTTCACACTTTGGTCTTAGGTGTGAAATTTTTGCTCAGCTCTAATATTTATCCATAATGTGTTTTAAAACTTGGCTCGCTCCATTCAGAATACCACAGAGAATTGAGTTACAGATCTGGGGCTTTGTGCATGCTGCCAAGATCTGCCCCTATAACTCTAACAAATTTAAGGGGGGGGAAAGAAACCACTAGAAAAATATGGTATATGGTCCATCACATGCTTTCTTCATGCAGTCATATACCACTAAAAGTAGTGTTCTGCTACGGCTGTGTTACATAAATAAGTTCATGTCACTCCTGTAAGCACAGATAAGATGAATTTTGCATCTCCAGGCTATTGGGTAAGCAAAAAAATGAGAAAATAGCAACCTCGCTTGCAGTTCTTCGAAAAGTTTAGAAGTATTTCTGGAACATCAGCATTTTAGGAAGTCTATTTAATCCCCTCAAATCCATATACATCTCTGACTGGACTTCTTAAAATTATAATGGTTAGCTTCTGTTAGTCTCAGCTTGTGTGTGTGGAATAGAGATGTGTGAGAGAGAGGTTCTTCACTGTTGAAGAACAGAAAAATTATTACATATAACATTATTTATGGTATTTGTTATGGGGACTTAGAAGTGTGAAGAAAGCCATGTTCATTTGAAGGTACTTCCACCTGCTGAATTCTGCAAATCAGAACCAATCCGGTGCAGAAGAATGTTCCCACATTTCAGTCTGTTGTGATTAGGGCAACTTTTACACTGTCTTCCTCTGATGCTGGATTTGTGACAGTAGGGCTGTATAAAACACCAGGGCGTTGAGACTGGCTTAGTAGGAGCCTGGGAAATGTTTTCAGGGTAATGAAGGTGAAATTTATGTTTCAAAGCTCTGAGCTGTTCAAAAATAGAGACTGGCTTTGCACACATACTCTTATGTCATTCTTAGGAACATGTGAAGAAGCACATTTGCTGGTGTGAATCTCAGCATGTTTGGCTGTAAGAATGGCAGCATTTGATCATGTGGCTTCTATTGGCACAATAAAACTCTATATAATTTTCTCCTTTTGCACAAGTAGTAAGATGAGGTGAATTAACAACTTCAGCTTGGGAAGAGTAAAGCCACACATCTCCTTCCAGATTGCTCTGAGATTCCTGAATTAGTTGTAAGTCACTGTTTTACAGCAGAGCTGTATTGCATCCCTCCCATCATTCATAGGCCAGTCATTCTTGGTGCAGTGGTTGTCTCTGGCCAAGCCATAGAACAGTGGTGTTCACTGAGAAAACTTACTTCATTTGCACTGGAGTCCTCCTCTTGGTTTTCTTATTGTCCAAGGATCCTTCCTCCAAGTAGCTGGCACACCATTGCTGTCACTGGGGCATGGTGTACTTACACAGTTTGGTGATCTTTACTGTGTGTTTTTGTATGTGCTGGCCAAATGTTTTCAGCCACTGAAATTGTACAGTAAAATTTGAGATGATAGATGGTTGTTGTCACTGTTAAGTTCATAACTACATTAGGTAAAAGTCCAAACATTTTTGGGGATTATCAAAATGAATATGTGGCGAGAAAACAGCTGGGAAATTGCATTTGTGCTCGAATGCCTCATCTGTTTAACTTCAGATACAATTTTAGAAGTACCTAAATAAAGCAAAACCCCAAATTCTTAAAGGGACTGATGTTCCCAGCTCATTCATTTCAATGGGATTTTGTTAGTTGACTTCCTTAGCCAAGCCTGACATCCCTAAATCTGATTTCTCATTTGATGTGCTTTTAAGGGCCTACATCCCACTATTTTTCACTAATTATCAGCCACATAAGTCCTCAAGTCATTACTGAGAAGCAGATTTAGGGACTCTTCACAAGTGGGCTGATCTTTCTTGGCCCCTGTAGGCCCAAGTGAGATGGGCTTCTCTTGTGGGATACGAAGGATTGTGCTGGTGCTCTAAGACAGGTCTCTCAGGAGCCCATTGGGAAGGGAACTGGAGAAGACTGGTCTCCCAATCTAAAGGGATTCCTTGTAAGCACTTCCTGAGGGCTCTTTATGCCGGGCTGACACGCTTTTCCTGGTGTTTTCTGGTGCGACAGAGTAATTTGGTGTGCTGTTGCTGCTTTTCCTTTCTGTTATTAAAGTGAGAATGGTTGAAATGTCCAGCTTTCATATCCTGTGTTAAAGTAGGGTTTTCCCAGAAGATAGGGTTTTCCCTTGTTTCCAGAGTTTCCCTGGGAGATCTACTGCCTGTTGAGGCTGCCCTCATGTCTTAAACATATCCTCTGGCCCAGATCATGCTGACAAGCAGAATTAAGCCTTAGGACCAAGTGAATTAGAATGACTACTGCCCTCCCCAGCGGGGTCGCCCTTTCAGCAGCAAAATGGCACCTTGTTCTGCAATCCTGGTGGACCCTGGAGAATTTGGTTCCCTGGGCCTGGGTCCCTTCTGTCCCAGTCAGGGTAACTCCATTTGACTGACTCTCTCCATGGTAAGCAGAGTGTTTACTGGCTTGTATCTGTCTCAGCTTTGACACTCTAACAAAAAGTTAGAAATCATGAATGCATCTCTTTATTTCTGCTCCACAGTGCCTCTCTTTTTTTTCTGTGTAAACCCTTCACTTGCCTCTTGCCCAGCCTTTAGAAACGATGATCAAATGCGAACTTTTAGGGTTTATTTATAGCGTAGCCTTTATGGAAAGAGAGAAAAGAAATGATTAAAAAGCAATTTTACAAAATATTTTGTTTTAAGAGGGAATTCATTGTGTTTAAGTCACTGTATTCATTGTACAGTCTAGACTGGCAAACAAAGAAGATAGAGCGTCATTCAAATTAAGATTATGAAATTCTTGGGGACTGGAATTATGGATTTGGATGTCAACCCTCAAACAAACTATTTCTGAACAGCAGTATTATCACTTTGCTATATTTAAGGCTTTGTTGGAGAGAGAACAGTGCACAAGGTTGATCTGATTCAGTTCTGCGATTCGAATGTCCCTTTGTTTCCTATTTCATTATAAATTCATATTTTCAATGTTCTGTTCCTCTTTGTCCCCAGAAAATTGTTGAAAAGACTCTCCTCCGGGAGTAAAGTTTTTGTTCAAACTAACAATGACCAAACTGACTTTAAACAACAAGAAACACAGAACTGAAAAGCAAATTAAGAGAGGGAATTCATTTAGGGCATTTGGAGCAATCTAGAATGAGTGAGTTGTTGAAAATTGCTGGCTGGGTATTTTGTTCATATGTTATTCCATATTACAGTGGTGGTTGCTGTGAGACCTTAATGCTGTGGATTCTCAAAGGCCTATGTGTTTTTAAGTAGATTTAAAGATACCAAGAGTATTTTAGCTGATAAACTGGAAAGACTGCTTTTGCATCTTCATCCTTAACTCAAGGTGGACCTGCAGAAGACTAGCAGCAACCAGGCCCTGTTTCCTAGTCTAGATGAGGCCTTGAGGGGGCAGTTTTCCTTTAGGGACTGCTCTACCTGTCCTGCTCCCAGCCCCATGGGAGCAGTAGCAGCTGCCCAGCAGAGGGTGGGATCTCCGTGCCAGAAGTTTCAGGTTTGGGGACACCCCACAGGGAGCATAGGAGGCTTTCATCAGCTTTGTGGAAACTTGGTTTCACCTTTTGAATACCACTGCTGCAAAGCGCTTGGTCTGAAAGCTGGTGTGTCGCAGGTGCCGTGTGTGATGTTGGGCACCAGCGTGTGGTGGAGAGGTGGGGAGTGAGGGGATGTGCAGGAAGGACCCTGAGCCAGGGTTAGGACTGCAGTAGCCAGGGGGATGGCAGAGCTGAGCCAGGCTGTCCGCACACCTCCCACATCTGGTGGCCTCAGCACTGAAGTCTGTTCTCTCTCGAACCAGCCTAAGGAGACCTGGAGTTAGATGAATAACAGGATAAAAATAAAACCTGTCTGAAGATAGGTTTATCTCAAAAGGCTGGCTGATTTCCCAAAGAGGCAGTAATGCGTTTTTCAGCACTGGAAGTCGTGAGAGGCCCCACAGTAAAGCAGAACATGAGTGTGTAGAGTGCTTGTGGCAGAAGCAGAACATGTCCTTGGAACGGTGCTGTTTGTGTCCTGTCCTCTTAGTGCTGCCCAAACAGGGCAGCAGCAGCCAGTCCTGCACGTGCACGGAGGAGTGAGTGGCAAAGTTTGTTCCTCCTTTTCATGTTTCTTTGCACATGTGGAAAAATGTGGATTTGTCTGAGATGTTCAGACCCTTTAGATCTCTTGATTTTATCTTTGTGCAATATCTGCAGGGCAAATCACAAGGGGCTGTAAAGCAGGGAGCAGAAAGCAAGGTGACTCTTTCCATTAGTGAGAGGGCTTCAAGGGGCTTTGCCTTTGCCTGTTGTTTCTGTAAGACACAGCATTATCTGGAAAAGCAATGTTGATTGCAACAGAAGAAATCGGCTTTGAGTTGGGCTTTTTTCTGTGTATTCATTCATTTTTTTTGGGTAGCCTCTAAATCCAGCCAGCCTTGCAAGGGCTATGTAAAAGATGGACTATTGTAAGCAGGAACAATGCTTGAGCTAGTGTCTTCTGTTAAAGAACAGGGAATAAAATGCCCATTACACTTACTGGGAAAGATATCAACCTTTCCATGCCAGTACTTTAATCTGGCTGATGTGCAGAGTCTCAGTGCCAGCAGGCTCACATGCCCTAGAGAAAAGAACACCCTATCTCACTGGAAGTGTTATTTCAAGGGTGTTTCTCAGGGAATCAAAGTACAATCAACTTCTGCACATACAAAAGAGTGTGGGCATAGAAGTGCACAGAAATGCTCCCTGCTGTTCTACCAGAAGCCCTGACAGAGTAGAACCCTGACTGCACCATCACTGGCAGTGGTTTCTGCTTTGGTGGAGCCATGATTTCATCTAGAATTAACCCCCTGAAGTTGACAAATGTAGAAAGCTGGTGTTCCACATTTAAAAATTAAGTGTTCTACATTCTAATTGCACATGTGGACTGGCAGTATAAGAGGACATGTTGATGCTGAAGGATGAAGCAAAACGTGCCGAGTAGCACTTCAGGTTCAGGCAGGCGGAGCGGGATCTGCCTATGCTCTGGTACACAGGTGGCAGAGCAAACATTGGCTGTGCTTGGGAGGAAGTGGCTGGCTTCATGGAAGCCCACTTATCTCCTGGCATTCAAGTCATGATCTTATTTCTTTAACACAGGGGAAATGGGAAACCAGAAGACGTAAGGTCTGCTGATCACCTTGTTTATCCTTAGAGCCTCCTGGGCTGGTGGAACTGCACTTATATTGCTCAGCAACGCAGTAAAGTTCTGGGAGATCCTCAGCTGTAAAATGCTGCATTAATGGCAAGTAAAGATTTTACTACAGCAGGTATTCCAGCCTATAAAATCATCCAACCCTTTTAAAGATCTAGACATAGCAGTTGATTAGGTGGCTTCTAGCAGCAGTGTAGGCTGACTGATCTCCAGGGTCGTTTGGATATGCTCCCAGTGCTATGCTTTGGGCATGAACATGGAAACAGACGTAGGGTGCTGCGTAGAAACGGCATACACTGAGATTTAGTCAGACACTGATTGCTGAATCCTGATCTTTTATGTTTAACACTGTTCCATCTGAAAGCTATTGCTTTAATGCTTCTTGTTTCACTCCAGTGGGATTGCTCAGGAGAATGCACAGAAAATGAGAATCTCACAGAGATCAGGAAAGGAACCAAATAATCCCATCCTCTCCCATCCACATGTGACTGTCCCAGAGACTCCTTCTGCAGGGAATTCTGCCGCATCCCTTCATCTGACTTGGCTTTGGCCAAAAGCAGAGTAGGATCAAAATCTGTCTCCTACACCTTTATACCGGAATGTGAGGGCGGCCGTGGGCTCCATAACAGAATTTTGCAAGTCAGCTTTAGCCTCTGGAGCACATTTGAGTCCTCCCTGGCTGCAGGGAGTTGATACTTCATGAATTTGATCAAAGGATCTCATGTACAGTATCATTTTATTTGAGAAATTTCCCCTCCGGGGATGTGTTGTCAAACATTTCCTTTGGTTAGTGTAAATAACAAAAGATAAGTCTGTTCTGCATCGGACTCCCAGTAAGAAAGAGGAACAGATTTTGGTTTACTGAGGGGTCTGCAGTACTTTGTTCTCATGACTACTATATAATGGGATTGAACATATTTTATGCCATCTGGCCCGTTCAGCCGAAACAAAATACATCAGTAATGTTCCGATTGGTTTTGAAACATCTTGTTCTTGTCAAAAAGTATTTTAAATCAAACCAGGCTTTTCCACTTTGTGTTTGTCTTTTACTAGGAGGCCATGGCGAAAATGGGGAAAGTTGGGAGAGTTGTGCAGCCCATCCATGAGCATAAAAGGTAATCCTGACTTTTGTGGGGTTCTCTGTGAGGATTTATGGCATGTGAAGTTAAGGCCTGTCTCTTTATAGCCCTGCTTGAATGCAGTAGTAGTTATCACCCCCATTTTTGAAGGAGTGTCATAGAATCAGAATGGTTTGGGTTGGAAGGGACTTTAAAGCTCATCCAGCTCCAACCCCTGCCACGGGCAGGGACACCTTCCACTAGAGCAGGTTGCTCCAAGCCCCTGTGTCCAACCTGGCCTTGAACACTGCCAGGGATGGGGCAGCCACAGCTTCTCTGGGCACCTTGTGCCAGTGCCTCAGCACCCTCACAGGGAAGAGCTTCTTCCTTTTATCTAACCTGAACCTCCCCTTTGTCAGTTTAAAACCATTCCCCCTTGTCCTGTCCCTACATGCCCTTGTAAAAAGTCCCATTTCAGGTTTCTTGTAGCCCCACAGATTACCCCACTTGCACCCAGAGGAAGGCTGTAATTTGCTGTCAGTAGGCTCTGGGCTGCCCTAAATCTCTGCCCATGATGGCTTTCCTGGGCAAGCGAACCCCAACCAGCAGCTCCAGGGATGCGAGGAGCTATGCCGGGGCCGCGGGAGCAAGGAGCGACCCGCTCTGCACTCTGAAACTGCTGCGGGCCCCGCGGC
>NW_009909850.1:6541-15234 GCF_000696875.1 Nestor notabilis | reverse complement strand
CGGGGACTTGCCGCTTCGGCCAACGGGAAGCTGCTTTTCCTTGCAAATGCCGAGATTGCACAGATTACATCATGGAGAGCTGCCTGCGCTTCAGTGTAAGAGTCTCCTCCTGGCGTAAAGGCGGGTCGGAGGAGTGATGGCAGACAGCAACAGGTCTGTCCCTTGGGCTGGCGGCGCCTGGACCCCTTGGAAATAGAGCAGTGGTGAGGAAGAGGGCTGGGGAGGTATCCCCAGGGGGGACACGTATCCCCGCGGCGGACACAGGCTTTGCGTCTGTGCCCAGAGAGCTGCGGAGATTCATCTGGTGCTCCAGTGTGAGCTGCATGTTTCCAATGGTTTGGGTTGGAAGGGACCTTAAAGATCATCCAGCTCCAACCCTCCTGCCACGGGCAGGGACATTTGCTTTGTGGATGTAAGTTGCTCAGTACCTCCCAGGACCAAACCCAAACCAGACCGATCTTTCCATCCTACTAGTGTCCCACAGCCTTCATTGCTCATGCCTTCTCCATTCCCAGCCCAATGGACAAACCAAGTTTCACCCTCAATTCTCAGCCTTTGTTGTCCTGTCCCAGCCCTCCATTTCTTCCCAGAGATAGTGAGCTGAATTGCAGACCAGATCTGAGTATCTAGAATCCACTTGGCTCTCATGTTTCTAGAGCAAGGAGGTCAGACAGTTATTCCCTCGAGTATGCCAAAGAACAAATCACTTGCCAGTGAAAACAAAACCTGTTTCCTAACCCTTACACCCAGGAACAGGCATATGTTTGTGACTTGGAGCGGGGAGCATCAGCTGGGATGGATTTGTGTTAGGCTGCAAATACACAGGTGGCAGACAGCAGTTCTTCAAGACTGCCCTAGATTGTCCTAGATGGTCGGTGTGTTGAGGTAAAGCTTTGTCTTCAGCTACATCCTGTGCACAAGGGTGTATTATCACATGATACCAAAGGGAAGATAATGATTGTAACATCAATTAGATAGAAATCAAAATGATTAAAGGCTTGGTCAAGGTGAGACTTGTGATCCACATTCAGGGCTGGTTTTGGAAGTTGCTGCCTGCTACAGCTGGATCTCCTGGGGATGAATATTGGGCTCTTGAGATCCAGATCTAAAAGCCACTTTCAAGTGGCACTGGCTGCTATTCAGATCACGTCACCATCAGAATAAAGCCAGGGGCTCTGTTTCCAACTCTTGCTTTTCCTGCTCCTACATACCCTTGTGGATTATCAGCCAAATCCTTTGGCTCACCTCAGACGAGAATCTGAGCAGCCACTGCCACGTTTCTGTCATTGGCAAAGGTAAAAGATGGTTTTGAGCTGGATGTGCATGTGCTTGATGTGACCCAGGGAGTACCTGGGAGGCTCAAACCTCTTGGAGGAGGTGAGGGAGACTGAGCAGTGCCCCACGACCTTGCAGTGGGTTAGTTTCAGCACAAAGAATGTCGACTGGAGCATGGGTCAAAGGAGATGTTACAGCCTTCTACTGCCTGGCCTTGAGAGAGATTCATTCAAGAGCCAAATCTGGAAGGCTTTGCTCTGGCCTTGTCCAGGCAAAGAGGAATTTGGGGGAAAATGTGAGAAGAACGGGAGCTGCAACTGTAAACAGTATCTCATGGGAAAGGCTGAGCGTGCCTGAGTCCCTCCAGAACATACATCAAAAGGACAGTGAGATTTGGTACCCAGCTCCCTTCGAGGAGCCTCCTCAAAAGGAAATCCAGAGTAAGGGACTGAGCTCAGTGCCTGTGGCTGGATCCCTTTACCTCATTTGCTCACCAGGATTCTCCTAATCTGCTCTCAGCTTAGTCTTAACTGCTGCTGTCTCCTGGCCCAGAGCTGCAGCTACAACATCATCTTAGATTCTCCTCCAGCCTTTGAGTCTCTGCTCCTAAGTGAAGTGGAGGAAGGTCCCACTGAGGTTAAAGAAATGGCCCAGGAGGGGTGATGAGGAATAAACCCTTCAGCTCTGTATCAGTGACAAACAGTCATTTTGCGGTTGTTCAAAAGGGGTGAGAAACACACAGGCGCTGCCTGTTCGCCTGGGAGCTGTAGCCTCTTTGGATTCAAGTCCTCTCCATCCCATCTAACCAGGCATTTTGGTCAGCAATTCCAGTTGAGACTTCAGAAACTTGGTTTTCAAAGGGATCTAAGTTGTGCACAGGAGATGTACCTGTCAAACGCAAACTGTCTGAAGCCTGAGCTACTCATTCAGAAGATGCATTTGAAACATGGCTTATTCCAAGAAGAGACCTGGAAACTCACTGTGTCTGTGGCAGCCTCATTCCCTCTGGCTTTTCCACCTTGGGAGACTCCTCTGCCTCACTCATCTGCATTCTCGATTCATTTCAGTGGAAGATGGGACTGCTCAGATTTTTCCCATGGAGAAAGTCTGGGCTGAACTTAGAAGCCACAACAGGAAAAAGGTCACTGTTTGATTTAATGATTTCGAGTTGTTTTCCACCCCCTACTCAGAGCAGCCCTCGCGGATGGGTAATTAGCCACGGAGTGAAGGGGGAGCGAGCTGGACTTTGGCCCCGGCTGACCTGATTCATACACCATGTCTGATTAATGCACCTGGTCACATGGAAGCTGCCAGCGACTTGTTGCTGGGCATCCAGAGGTTTCCAAGGGAACCGCTCCTTCTCCTGCCGATGCTCCTCAACGAGTGCCGGCTCTGGAGGGCCCGATGCCCAGCCGGGAGCAAAGGTGTGTGGAGAAACACCCCAGAGAGACAGCATCACACTGGATTTAGTGATGCTCCTCAGCAGAGCCTTTGGGCAGAGCCCTGCGGTGATGCTCAGAGCCCGCACCACAGCCCTGCCTCTGCTCATCCCGCTGTGCTCCTCAATCCCAGCCCACACATTGCTTGTGCCCAATCCCACTCCCTCCCATCAACCCAGAGACACCTCGCACACAACAGCTACGAGCTCACAGAGACACGCTCCCGGCCCCCAGGGCTCTCCTCTTTACAGAGCAGCTCAGCTGAGAGCACGCATCTGAGAGCCCTGTGCTTCAAAACTCTCTTTCACGTTACAGACACCTTTATGGATGGAGCCCCAGTCCCCTATGAAAGAAAGCTTTCCAGCACTGCACGCACAGACCCAGGCGAGCTTTGCAGAGCTCCCACATAGACCAATCTTATCCCCCCCCTCAAATCCCTCTCCCTGCACACGCAGCCACAGTGCTGCCTGCACACAGGCGTGGGGGCTTCCACATACACAGCTGCTCCTCACGCCTCCCTCAGATGCACGTCCTTACACACTACTTGCTCTGTATCCTCTGTGCACACACTCTGCAGACTTACACTCACGTCCTTGTTTCTAGCTCTTCCTGCTTGTTCGCACACAGGGCCCAGAATGAGGGAATCATGAGGTTGGGAAAGACCTAAAAGATCATCCAGCTGTTAAACTAACACTGCAAAGTCCACCACTAAACCAGGTTCCAGTGCGAAGGGAAACTGAGGCACAGACAGGCCCTGCAAAACTCTCTGCATTGCAAAGCTCTGAATCACAGCTTTGAACACGTCAGGAGGAGGCCACAAGATGCAGAATCACAGAATAATAGGATTTGGGTTGATTAAGGGACATTTAAGTATCATCCAGCTCCAACCCCCCGCTATAAGCAGGGACACTTTCAACTAGAGCTGTGCTCAGAGCCCCATCCAACCCGGCCTTGAGTGTTCCCAAGGATGGGGCAGACACCACCTCTCCGAGCCCCCTGGTCCTGTGTTTCTCGCACTGGCTGGGGCAGGGTGTCAGTCGGTCAGTCACTCTTAGTGATGCAGCTCCAGAGGTGGTTAGTGTTGTGCCAGGAGAGCTTCCATTCCAATCCCAGGCACACCTCACACTTGGCAGCAGAAAGTCAGCTTCATTCAGCTGCTTTTTGTAGAGCTGAGTTATCCCTGCTGCCACAATGGTTTGTGTCACTGAAGGACATGAACTCGCAGGGAAACATGTCTCAAATGTAGATTCATAGAATAATTTAAGTTGGAAAAGACCTTTCAGATCATCAAGTCCAACTATTGACCCAGCACCGACAAGGCCACTGCTAACCCATGTCCCTAAGCACCACACCTACACATCTTTTAACTCCCCCCAGGGATGGTGACTCCACCACTGCCCTGGGCAGCCTGTTCTAGTCCTTGAGAACCCTTTTGGGGAAGAATTTTTTCCTAAAATCCAACCTAAGCCTCCTCTGGTACAACTTGAGGCCATTTCCTCTTGGTTTCCTTTTTCCCGGGAAGGTAATGCATCCTCACTAACTGTCTGGATCAAACTCCTTTCAGGAGATGCTTATCCACTGTCTTTCATCTAATGTTCCAGACTAGAGCGTGTGCCTGCAAGAATGTCAGATGAGAACGACTTCAAGTAGGGAACTGGATTTACATGATGGGAAGGGAAGGATTCAAAGGGTCTGTTTCCTCTGTCTCTTCCCTCAGTTTTACACCACCTCAGGACATTGGATACAGGTGTCTCTGAGAAGAAATGGTATCTGGACTCAGCTCAAAGGCTTAAGCAAGAGGTGGCACATTCAAAACTGCATCGAAGTGTAAATTAACACTGTGCCCAGGAAGATACAACTCCCTGGAGGGCAGAGAGGCTACGAATGAACAACCCCTTGGTAGAGCCAAGGTCTCCACATGAGTGAGGAATCAGATGTGTTTGTGCCAGGGCGAGCTGTCCCTCAGGTGTGCACACGGGGTGTGCGAGCGCGTCTGCCTGAGGAAGCACAAGGATGTGTAATGAACACACTTCTAATGAGCTGTCTGCAAAAGGCACAGTCAGGTAGCAGCAGAGTATGTGCACGCCTCAAGGGAGAGCAGGGAAGTCTTTCTCCCTGCCTTTATCTCTGTGTTGTATTAAACCCCATGTGCATGTACTTGAACTTGTGACATTGAGACCATCACAAATATAATGAGGAGAGAGAGGTCATTCAGACAAACGTGCCTGGCCTTGGCTGAGTTTGTGTTCGTGGCTCCAGCAATAGGCTCTCAGCTGCTAAAGCACTTAAAAGGGGAATATTGTAAAGAGAAAGCCCCTGCTAACTGAGTAAACAAGAACTTGAGAGGTGGCTCTGTCAGGGACCAGCACAGTGTGGAAGAAGAGGTGAAAGGAAACAGGAAACAAATAAACACAAGCTGAAGAACCAACAGGAGCTCCGGAGGCAGGATTTTCATCAGTATTACAAGTAGAACCTCTGCTTCATTCTCAGAAGTGGTTTTAACACTTAGAAGACAAAATCACAGCACCTCTCACTAAAATCTGGGATTCTTTGTCCCTTTGACATCTCAGATGCTCTTTCAAGCAATACAAGAAGTTGGTGCCCTGGTGAAATTACCAGGGAAGTTGAAAGCAGACAAAAAGAAGTGCTTTTTCACACAGCACATCATTACATTTTGGAGCTCATTTGCCACAGGATATTGTGTAGACTGAAAGTATAAGGAGGTTCAAAGACAAATTTATGGAGGTTTGGTCTATCAGCGGCGATTTAACTTCATAGTCTGGATGCAACGTCCAGGCAGTCCTTGTGGATTGCTGGAAGCTACAAGACTACAGGTAGGAGAAGCTTTATTCTTTACATTCCCTTGTCCACTGTCCTAAGTATCTGCCCCTGGTGACTACAAGGTAGTAGGTACAATATCCCAGTACACATGGTCTGCTCTGGATCAGTCGGACCACGTTTATACACCTAAATAGGATCACCAATTCGGGTGCTCAGCAGGATCTTTATCACTTACACCCTGAGCCTTAGTGAGCCTCATCTAATTTATTCTGCTGCAAATGAGATGCTGTTGTGCCCGGATCCTAACAGAGTTACACCTCTGTGGAAATCACCTCGCACGGTGAATTCCAAAGTTACTTTAGGGTTTCATCAGAGTTGTTCACTTCTGGCAGTGGACAGTGATGAAGAGGTGTCCCTTCTAACACACGAGAGCAAATGTCTGGTAAGTGTTCTCTGTGTGTGTGTGAGTTCCTCTTATTGGGGTTCCTCGAGACCACATTGATCCAACCCCCAACATGCCTGTTCTGCATTTATTCATGTCCCTTCTTCATTTCTCCTCCCTTCTACTCTCATCCACACTTCTCCTCTGCTCCTCTCCTCTGTGTCTGTCTCTGTCCCTGCACCCCACTCCAACTCAAACACCCAAGCCTTTTTTTGGCTAAAATTGATGAAAAATACCCCCTTTGTGAGGAGCTGCAGTGTGTGCTTTACCTGAGAGTGGTCTTATTCATAAAGGGAATGGTCTTGTATGCATTTAGGCATGTTATCAGTAACACTCCAAAGGGAAATGGACTACTTAAACCTATTGTATCACTGCTTTATTCACTGTGTGCTGCCATTTACCTCCTACATGCTGCTGGGCTCTAATAGCACCAGTTCTGAGGATCCCTGAAAATTAGCCACAAGCAGCTCATTCATCCACTGCTTTCACTCTTGCAAAAGAAATGGGCTGCAGCCACATGAGAGCTCAGCTGCTGAGTGCTCAGCCCAGACCCCAAACAGCTTTGTTGTGCCAGCAGCTCTGAGGTAGCCCCAAACAGAGCAGCACTTGCAGCTGATGGGGCACAGAGGAGGCTTTGGGAACAGGGATGTGTGTTGGGGAATGAGACAGAGCTGTCAGGCAGCAGTTGCTGCAGGAACACTTGGAGAATGCAGTTCCTGGAGGCTCCAAGCCAGGTCTGTGTTTCCTTCCCTAGAACTGAGGCTGTTAATGCAGCTCCATCCCAGGATATCAATTGTCCCAGAGAGAAGAAAGAAAACGGATGGCATCTCATGAGCTCCAGCGTGGGGAGTCTGGGAGCAGGTCAGGGACTGGCAGAATTCATTCCAAGCAGGTACAATGAGATCTTCCTCGAGAGCCCTTGAAGACAATGAAAGACGCTGTATCCCAACCCCAGGCCACAGATCTGGGGGAGCCTTTTTGCTTCTTCACAAGCACACGGTGGTTGTGGCATAAAAAAGCACTCACATCTGCTTCATTAAAGGGAAGAGCCCTGCAAGGGGCCCAGCTCCAGCTGGGCTCCAGCTGCTCCAGCTCCCCTCTTCACCTCAGGGCAGAGCTGGTTCCCGAATGGTTCAGGTGTCTCCCATTTTTTTTGCTGAAATCTCCAAGGTTAACAAACAAACCTTCTATTCTAACTGGAAGATGTGCAGCTCATGGACAGGAGCTCATGTAAAAGCAGCTGCTCATCCATGTGGGAATAACGGAAC
Organism: Nestor notabilis; assembly: GCF_000696875.1. Lineage (NCBI taxonomy): Eukaryota > Metazoa > Chordata > Aves > Psittaciformes > Psittacidae > Nestor > Nestor notabilis. The sequence continues at coordinate 8,029 of NW_009909850.1, read as the reverse complement.
ATCCGTGTCCCCGAATAAGGCACAGATTTGGAACAAGAGGCAGTACTTTTCCATAGGAATGTGGGATCTGCTCTTCAGGGACCTCTTGGTCACTTTTTCCCGCTTTATGTATTGAAATAACTGCTGCTTCCCTGCTCTGCTGCAGAACAAAGAGAAATGTAAAGGCAGAAGGATCTGGCCAGGGCCACTGGTGGAAACAGAGGCAGAATCCAGGAGCCACAACCCCTTCTGTGTCAGTAAGTGTAGTTCCACTACAAGCTCAGTCACCATGTTGCTATGTCATGGTCATCATCAAACCTTCAGCTCTCCTTCTCGATCTGATAGGAAGCTGTTGCAGAGGCAGGGAGAACTAGAGATGCAAATGTTGGTCTGCAGGATCTACAGCATCTTATAGATCTGGGCTCCCCTCTTAGCCAAAGAGATCCCTTTCCCAGCTGGAAAGAAGGGTAGAGATGCTGCTACCCATAGAGGAAAGGGAGCTGGATACAGGATTAAGCTCTGGAGATACTGCGAGGCAGCATTAACCACAACAGCCATCAAATGGTAGGTCCCTGATTCAAGACCCAAGCTGCTGCTTTTGGTCAGTGAGCAAACCCCCAACCACTACCTGCCTACCAGATGTGCACAGCTCTGTCCCACTCCCAAAGCCCTCCCAAAACCCCTGGGCTGCACGTGTTGGTTTATTTGAGGTGGCTCAGTGGAAAATCTAAGCAGGACAATAGGGCTCGGAGGTTTGCAGTTGAACTGGTTCCTGCTCTTGGATGAGGACCTGGATGAACATGGAGGTGAGGGGTAAAGCACTGCTACTGGAGGCAGAATTCCCGCCTGGCTGTGCTGCTGGCTCTGCTAAGGAGAGCCTACAGGCACACACTGCCCGGGAGACCAAGGGGGATAACATCCCTGCTGCCAAAAGGCAAGGTGATGACAGGTCTGCTTCGGGTGCTCGGTGCTTCAATGTGCCTGTGCAGGACGGCTCACAGGGAGTGCAAAGCTGAGAGGCACTTGCAGAGGCATTTAACCTAACACAAAACATTCTCTTGGGACACAGAGGGGACAGAGCAAGGCTGGGCAGGCTCCTCTCCATTGAGCTCAGCTTCATTGAAATCAATATGTGATTAGGAAGCGACTCCAGCCCTTAATATTCTACCTCTGAAGAGTATCATGTTTGTGTTGGATGAGGACGCCTTAGGCTAGACATGAGGGAAACTTCTTCGCAGTGATAAGGACAAGTCAGCCCCGGAACAGAGCCCTGGGAAAGGGGATGCAATTTCTAGTGCACAAGGCTCTAGAAAGCGATTCAGACACAATTCTTCCAGAGGGGATGTGAGGCGGGAGGGAGCCTCAGGGCAGCAGGATGGGAATTCTGCTCAAGCCTGTTTCTGGTCTCCTGAGTTAGAGCAGGTTTTGCAGAGCTGTATGATCTCCTGATAGCAATGCCAACACTAGAGGTGCTGGGCCCCAGCATCAGGCTGTCTCTCTTGCCCCTCT